>NC_053441.1:25305406-25605406 GCF_007990345.1 Gossypium hirsutum
TCCGGAACAAGTCCATGAGGACCAAATCAAACTGAGAAATTCTGTTAAAACAAGTGAGGAAAAAGAAAAAGAGAATGAAAAAGAGCAAAAAGAGATTGAGAGTGAAAAGGAATGTGAAACAGAAAAGAAATTTGAAAAAGAAGTTGAAGAAAGAAGAGAAAATGAGTTAGAAAAAGAAACAAAAGAAAAAGACGAGGAAAGGCTAGTGAGGAATGTTTCCACTAACCAAGATATGAATTTTTCTTGTGTTGCTACTTTTCAGGTTCCTGAAAGATCGAAAGATAACTTTCAACTTCAATACCTCTCAAATGAAAGACGCTTTCATACGATCAACTTAGGCAAAGATGAAATCACACTACATGATCCCGAAGGTAAGCGAGGTAAGGAAATTTTAGAAACCGAGTCCATTGCAGATTTGAAAATTATTGATAAAACTTTTGGTGACTTAGTTCTTAAAAGATCCCCTCATTTTGATCCGATTAATTGTTACTCTTCGATTGTGGTTGATAAAGTCATTACGAAAAGAAGCGTGATTTGTTATTCTCTTGATTTACCTTGTGTAAAATCCTCGAATTTGTCCAAATCTGTTTTGGAGAATAAGGTAACGAAATTTTCCAAATTTGTTTTCAATTTATATTCGTGCCTTAAACAATTTATGTGGTTGTACATGAAGTTTGAGTTCCATTTGACAAAGGTTAACTCAACAACGGAGATTCAACTACACTATGCCCCCGATGAGCGAAGGTTTGTTTTAAATGAAAAAGGTAAAATCGACCCTTATTCTTCTGCTTATCGAGGTAAGATGCTTGAAACCTTTGAAACACTTTTGTACTCCTCGGATAGTGATAAAGATCGTGTTGATGAACACTTAGATCGAAACGTGCTTGACTGTCATATTTTATTTATTGATGATCTATCTGTTTTGATGGTTGATAAAAAGATTCTTGTGTTTGATAATGCATGTGTGAGTGAATCTATAGACCGTCGATTAATGCATGGTATGATTATGCAACTCTGTGAACCATGTGAATCTTTTCAAATACCTACTTGTGACGATTATGTTTACCATTTGATTTATTACTCGCAATTTATTCATGGTTTGTGGGAACAATGTGAGACGACTGAATGCCTTAAAACATGTCCATCTTTGTTTCAAATATTTGACGAGGCAGTGGTGAGTAAATTAGATTGTTTGCATGGTAATCTGAATCTGTCCATTCACATGCGTTATACCTGTTCTGTTATGCTTATGATTGGACTACAAGCTTGTTTCCGTTGCTATTTACTATCTCATGGCTATTCTTTTCAGTGGACTCAATTGCCATTAGTCCCGTTCGATAGAGGAAAGTCGAGTTCATTTGATTTTTTAGATTCGAGGACGAATCTTTTTGAGGAAGGGGGGAATGATACGAGTCACAAAAGTCCAAATTCTTGAAGGCGAGGCCCAATAAGCAAATTCCCAGCCCAATCAAGAAATCCATCCATACTTAGTTGAAAATCAGGCCAAATTGTCAAAGTGGCCCAAGTTGTAAAGTTTTATTTTTATTTATTTATTTATTTATTTACTTAGTTTAAATTTTTATGTCAATATTCAGTCCAAGAGTCCTAGATAAAATGACCTTTGACCGAATTTCCATATTAAAATAATTAGGAGTTTTTTTTTATTTTAGTTTTCTAATTAGATTAGGACTAGTTATAAGGCCTATTTAAAGGCATGGCTGTCCACCTTGTTAAACACTTATCATTATTATTAAAATTTCAGATTTGTTGAGAGCAGAATTTTCTTTGAGTTTTCTCCAAGATTTTTCTCTTGAGTTTTCTTTAGAAGTTGTTTTAACAATCTTGTGATTGTGGGAGCCAGCTTCAACCTTCTTCTTGCCATTGATATTCTTTGGAGGGGAGATTAAAGCCGTTTGAAGGGAGTTGTGAGATCTTTCGAGATTTCAAGGCTTCTTAGGACTTATCTTTTAATTTCTTACTGTCAATTCTTTCTTTATTTCTACTTGTGCTGAATCATTATCTAATCTATTTTCTGTTCTTATTGTGTTTTCAGCCTTTTTCTATCTTAAGGAATCAGCCCAAAAATCCCCAATTTCTAGGGTTTTTCCATACTCTTTTTGGGTGAAATTAGATTGTCGAAATTTGGGGAAAACTATCTTGGTGTTCAATTGGGCAGAATCACAATCTCCTTGAGGGTTTCAAGAACCCTAACACTTATTTCTATTCTCAATTTGATTCTTTGCTGATTTGGGGATTTTATTTCAGATCTGAAAATTCAAAAATCTAATCTTTTAATTTTCTGTTTCGTTTCAGATCTAATTGTTTAGGGTTTTCGTAGGAGTTTCTCGTGACTTAGCAACTCGATCTTGGTCCGCGCGCAACCCCGTATCAAAAATCCTCTAGACTCGTAATAGAGCTCAATTGAAGACAAAACTTAAATTATTCCAACATACTCCATTAAATTCATTTAATAAAATATAAGTTCAATTAGACTTATAAGCTATTCGAGCCGAGTGGTGTTCAGTTATATGAACATTACAATCAGAGAGTTCAGATGGCATTAACAATGAGAATGCCTTTTCAAATGTAACTTTTAGATTCAAAAGTAGTTGATTTATCCGACGTTTAGAACTTAAAGTAAGATTTCTAATATGGACTAACAACCGAGCCAAATGAATGCAAATGAACTCCGATAATGGAATTGAATAATGCGGAACCTAGAGGGCTTCTTTTATTAGTTTCTCCGTGAGAGCTTTCGGCAATCCCATCACACTGTCCGTTGTCCCTACCTGCAACGATAGCAAACACCTTCTCTAGTGAAAATCCAGTAGCTAACCACACTAAAAGATGCTTTGGGAGTTTAGAGAACAGGTTCTGAAGGATACCAAGGCATTTTATCCAACTATTTCGAAATGGAATGATTTGCTCATAGCCTAGGATTGAGTACTAAGTTAAGCATGTCAATTTTAGCAGACAACTTGAAGCATAAATCATGAATCATGTTTACTAAGTGGCACATCCTAGTTCCTACACCGTTGTTAGTTCGTAACCACATGATTCACTGAAATTATTGCACTAACCACTTCTTTAACATATGGCATTATCAAAGGATGCTCGATAATCAGTCCTCCAGCAACATGTAATACAGCCCCTTCCTCAATCTGAACAGGAATGAAAAAGATAATCGATATTGCTTGTGAAATAAGAAAAACAAGGGAGAAGAACAAAGAAGAAGAAACCACCTACCAGTTTCTCGATGATCTCATCTGGTATTTTGTGAAAATATATCTGCATGGATTACAAATTAAATTATATAAAAAATGTTTAGCACATTATGGACATGCTTTAGTAACTCTTACACTACATAGCAAGTGCCTACAATGGAATTCGCATAATTTCGATACAAATCTCTCTAATGACAATTTGATTTTTACCCCAACTTCGCTACTCTTTCATATGCAGTTGATGCTCTTTTTGTGACTACCACAGGTTGATACAAGTACATATAATTTGACTAAGAAAGCTAGAGACCCATAGCCAACACACACAAGGAATGAAAGGACCTTGGAATGGGAGTTAGTGAGAGATCTCCAAATTACTGGTATGGTTATCAAAATTGTGAGTATCGGCATATAGGTTCTACCTAGTTATTGTTCATGAGAAATGACCTGGCCTAGCCCATTCCTCAAAAGAAGTGGCGGGGTTCAAATCAAAACATTTTCAGTCTCTATATACTCGAAGCTGTGTTATTATATGTTAATTAGGGTTCTCAAAAGATATCTTTCTTCCTAAGAAACACCCCTCACTTCGTACTTGACACAGCCAGGAAAGAACATAATACACGAAAAAATTACACGACTACCACATCATTTAGTTGATATTGCTCCGATGTTCTCCGTTCATTAACATCAGCAAAGTTTGATAATTAATCGAGAAGGTGCCAAGAATTAAATACTCAAATCAAGAATGAAAGCCATTAATACCTTGACTCTGTCCCATTCTCCTTTTCTAAATCCAGTTTTAAGGTTCGTAACAATAACAGATCCCACGGTTGCCGCATGCCCACCCGAATAACCTGCATAATGGTCAATCCGTAAATTTTTGAAAGAGTAGAAGAGTAAGGATTGGATCAAAATATTAAGGCAAACCTTTTATAAATTCACGCGCTTCTTTCTCATTGGCTGGCTTTTCACGTACAACACCTTCATAGACCACCACCTTCAGATCATTTAACAATAAAAGTAAGGAATTGAGGTGGAAGATATTAAATATGTCTATGCTCACAAGCATGAAATTTCACCGATTGCCATCTATGTTTGAGGATACATTTTAAAAAACATATTTAGGAAACAAAACATCAGTAAAAGATATACCAACATAGTAGTCCTGCACAAGTTAGGGATTATCGGGTTTCTTTCACACAGAAAGCATTTCTGGTTTAAAACCAACGGTAAATCTGATTACATTTGGCCCCAGAAATATTGAAAATAATTATGGTCAAAACAATCCAAATTAATTACGAAAGCAAATTCTTAAACATTGCAGCAGTCGAGTAAGGAAGCAATTATAGGGACCTCCTGAAAGGTTGAAGGGTGGAAATGATTGACCAACATATGGTTAGAGCAAACTAACATGTCTACAGAAATAAAATAGATCTTTATCAGCAAAGAAAAGGGTTATGTTGCAATATATTACTTATGAACTGTTCTTCAAATGTTTGTCACATGCAACATCCACTGTGCTCATAATAGAACACCTAAGGAAGTCTAAAGCATATCAAAGGAATAGATTTATACTTGGTTGGAAGTAATTAGTAATGCCGGCTCTGCATCGTTTACATGATCATCAATGCGGAAAAATTTTCACCAGCTAAGCATATACCAAGAAAATACCATTCAGCAGGCAACAGCTGCAGTGGAAACAGTTAAAAAGAAAGAGCAAAGCATGTAAGTGATTCAAACACGAAAATAGAAAAGCCGCATTCTAAAAGTGAATGCTTGTCAGAAACTAGAATAATCTTTTATTTAAGGCCTACCCTTTTTATTCTTTCGTGATAAATCTACAAAGCAATAGAATTGGCTTTTAACGAACGAGAAATGTGATTCAACCTAAGCCACCCATTAGCCTTAAGTTACAATGAAAACAAGATAGTAGAACCTTAAGTAGCACTTATGCCATTGCTATTGAAACATATAATTTACTTCCTTCAGAAATATATCCTCGGAGGTTTGGACCATAGATGGCAATTGGCGAAACAATGGCCAACTACATAAAGGAGGAGATTCAGTCGGTAACTAAACAAAGTCAAGACATACTGTATCAGCAGCAATCAAAATAGTTGGTCTCTCATCCTTGTCTTGATTATTCATAGTTTGTAGCTTTGATACAATGGAATCAGCCTGAGATGTATAATTCACAGTCAAATCAATATAAACATATATACATATATATATCATTCCTTCTCCAATTTTGATGTTCTAAAACACAGAAGTAGACAATAAAGACACATTAAATATAACATTGAATTTAGAATTTAGACTATGATACACTCCCTTTTCTGTAAATGAAAACAATCATTCAAAAAAAAAAAAGCATTCCTCCATTAAATAAAAAACAGAACCTTCGCTTCAGCAAGAGCCATGACTAACTCTTCAGGCTTCTCCTTTCTGATACCTTTCTCATCAATATCTGCACTCTATAAAAACAACCCAACTGAAACCCTTTTTTATTATTATTTAAAGTTGAAATAAATTAGTAACAATAAAATTTCCAAAATTACCATGAGACTGAATTCATATCCCATTTCAGCTAATATATTACGGCGAGCTATGGAAGATGAACCCAATATTATCTGCATAACAAAACAACCATCAATTAGTTTAAAATTTTCAACAAAGTTCCAATTTTTTTGGGAAAAGCGAACGTACTTTTACAAGATTTTTCGGACAAGAATATCAAATTTAAGAAAAAAAGAAAAGAAAAGGAAGATATTTTAGGGTAAGCGACGGATTTTTATGTACCTTGAAGGGACAAGTTTTGTCTTCCATTCTGACTATCAGATATTTGTCTTCGCAAAGAGTCGTGTTCCAGTTAAGGAGCCAGTGGTAAGCATCGAGAAAGAGAGAGCCAGAGAAAAGAAGTAAAGAAACGGTGTAAGGCGCGTGTTTAGTACGCGTGCTTAAATATGACCCTAGTCCCAAGCCCTAATGTTTAAGCCCACCAATAGAGTAAGTTGTTCTACATCATTATTCGTATGTTGCATTGGTTTAAATCATAACTCAGTTAACACTTATAGAAATCAAGGGAGTCCAAATGTGGTTAAGCAACTATTATTATTTCATTTAAAAATCTTAAAAATAATAAATTTGGCTTATTCGTGTGTATATTCTTTTATTTTATATTTATATTTATATTCATACTCTTAAACAAATCGAGTTAAAAGAATTGAGAATGTCCATATCTAAAATTTTATATTCAACAAATAAGATTAATAATATTATATATAAATCCCTTAATTTGTTTAAGAGATGAAATTAAAAAAACATTTTTATTATATGTTATTAAGCATTTTATCTCTATTCTTTTAATTTCTTATTAATTTACATGCCTTGCCTTTTGTTTTATGCACTTCCAAAACTGTCTGAAATTGAGGCTTTTTGTAGCTAAGTTCCAACATCATAATAATTGGCATATAACCCTTTTTCTTCATGCTATGCGATATCCCATGCTTTTGTAAAGTTAAAATACACGAATGATATATAATTTAATATTACTCCAAGAGGTAATATCTTTAATTTGTTAATTAAATCTTCCCAAAATTAATCCATCCCAAGTAAACATGATTTTGAACTTTATAACATATAGGATTGAATTTCACTCGTATATTTACCAAGTTTGGATTTGAAATAAATTTCCACATAAGTTGACCAAGATTGAATTATTATTTAATGAATACAATATAATCCGATGTAGTTCATGTCTTCTAAGTTATTGATAATGAATAAAGAACAAAGATAGGTTAACATTAATAAAAACAAGGTACCAATGCTATAATTTCATACTTGACACATGCAAGTATAGGAGCGTTGTGGCTGCTTGTTACATTCAAGCACACAAAAAACATATATATGAGCAGGAAATGTAAACGAAATTAAGAGATAATTTATATGTTTGCTGCTTTGCATTTCCTTTTATTGAAAGGTTGATATTCTACAGCTATTTCTGGTTCATACTTCACTAAAGCCTGAGATTCCTCATCCTGCAGGAAAAAAGAAAACCACAAGATCAGATATCAGTCTTTGCCAAATACTATAATATTATTACACATGCAAAAAATAGTTCGAAACTAAACCAGTTAGTTCATTCAATTAAAGAAGATATTAAAAGCAGTATGGTCCTGAAAAACGAGCAATTAAATATACAGGGTTTAGGGTGAATTAAACCTTGGTTCTTCATCGTCCATGAAATTGTTGTATCCTTGGTTCCCTCCAGCTTTCTTATAAGGGGGCAAAGGCACGTGCCCAGACTCTATCTGCTTGATGTCATCCACAAGGTTCTGGTAATGCAACTTCACTTCCTCCACGGTCTTCCCCCCGACAGCCCTGGCTAGCTTGTGCCACCGGTCTGGTGTATCCTTGTCGTAGATAGCTAAAGCGTTCTCGAACAACTTGTTTTGCTTTGGCGTCCAGTTCGAACCTGACGCCATTGCAGAACAGTGATAATTAACAATCGAAATTAAGGGTCTGAGGCCAAAAAAAAGAGAAGAAAAGAAAAAGAGGTGTAGAAGATTGAGTGATTAAAATACTGTCAAATGGTGGTGTTTATATAATAGGAGAAGAAGGAGAGAGAAAAGGAAGGGTTTAGAATGGTGGGCCGGTGATTTTTTTGTCTCTACTTTGCTGTTGCTTTCCTTGCAAAAAAACAGCGTAGCTTCGTAAAACCGACGTGGTTTCACTTTACTTTCAGAGTAAACGTGGATTCGCTCTAGAGTTAGACTTAAACCTCAAGATACTTAATTCTTGGTCGGTCAGGTCTCTAGGTGTACCGGAAAACCACTGTTTAGGATATAAGAAGGGATGCTATATGTTAAGATACGGAATCCCTGTATTTTAAGAGTGCTTTAAGGGTGGTATTATTTAAATATCTCTTTATAGTGGGATAAGAAAAAGAAATACTAATCCATCGTGCATGGAGAATTTATATTGAGAAACGAAAATTATTTTCTTAATCAATCTAACGGGTTTCAACAAAAAGAAATTATAATCGTATCACCAAAAATAAAGTTACACCCTTAAAAATCATCAATAAACTAATTGAACTATATATATACATTGGATGAATTCTCAGCCTGGAAAATATTTTAAACCTGCTTGCCACATGATCATGAACCGGATTCGAAAATGTCTCTCATGCTAAATGTGCTCAAAGAGATTATCTTTGTGGAGAAAATTTCATAGAAAGGATGCATTTTGAGGTGTTAAATGTGGGATACTTTTATTACATATATCCATATAATAAAAATAATAATAACCATACCAGGTCTGAGTAAAATAAGAATATTATGCCCAAATAATGTAACACTTTTATGTAAAACACTTTTTTTGGGTATATTTATGTACAACACTTCGAGACTTTTACACTTGAATTTTCCAAAATGAGCTTTGAATTTGGTTAAACATTCAAGTAAAAAGGGTATCCATATAAAGAAAATCTCTTTCAAGTGAAGTTATTGAAAGTACTTTCAGTAGGGGGTGATAAAGTTAAAGTAGCAAAGCAAATGTGCAGTACAGTAATGGCGATGTATATTCAGAAGTAAACTACAAAGCTTCATCAGGTGGGTCCATAGTTAAGCATTCACGGGTTCACCATTGCTGACCAGTGAAAAGCTTTGGAAGCTGATAAGTGCTGTCAAGCTGTAATAAATCTCAGTCATTTTTTTAGCCTTTTGCCCTTATATTTTGTTGTTACTCTCTTTCTCAACAACATGCCAAAGCTTTTTTAGCTGGCTTCGCTAGACCCTTTTCCGTGCAATATTTTCTTTTTGTACCTCTTCGTGTTTTGCTACTGAATGATGTCTCAGACGCTCTTTTTACCATGTAAAACTTGGGTACCCTGCTTTAACAATCGGTCAGGTCTTTGATACTTCAGTACATTCGTGTTAGCCCCTAAAGTTGTATTCGTATCTGATATATACTTGTTAATTGTGTTACTCGAACTTGGATCCAAATTAGCAGCATCACTGTAATGCTGGTTAATTGTAAGCAATCACAACGATATTTGCATGGATATAGACATTTTCTTCTGTATTCGAGTACAAATTTTAACGTGGATTCCTTCGTTAGTAGACATTTTCTTCAATTTATTCAAAAACATGTGGTGATGAGACAAGAATTATATCCTTGTTGTGATTATACCAGGCAAGCCATGGAGATTGCACTTGGTTCACAGTGCTAAATGCTGGAAACCAAACCTATTAGATTGTTTTGGATAGCTAAACTCGAAACCATCAACGTGGTCCCATGATTAAAAATCACTGCTAATCATAGATTTTGTCTCCAGTAAGTTGAGTAAATTGCAGCTGGAAGTGGGCCAACCACATGTTTCACTTTTGAATAACACGATCCCATAGTGCAAAACGAGGGCAACCGAAAGTAGCCACATGAATCATATATGTAGAATTCATCAAAATGAGGGGTATGATCTGCACCCGTTAACTGTTTATGGCTTACTGTCAAACTTGACAGGCTGCAACATATACCCACGCTTTCATTATAACCCTATACTTGCTAGTTAATTTATCGTGGTAATTAATTCCTTTGTGAACATTGAAAAAGATAATATGGGTTGGTTTTGTATAGTAAAAAGTGCCTTTTTACAACTTGGTTCGGAGCTTATTTCCAACTTTTTTGGGGAATATCTACAAAGGAGATCCATTTCAAGCACCTATCTTGTTGATGATTATATAGAATAATAATCATCAACCACGTCCATGATATATACATTAGCTTTCCATTTCAATATATTTTCCCAGCTGGTTAGCCTAGCTAGCATTCGATCTGCAAGTTGGTGGATTGGGGCTATGGAATCCTAGCTAGCATTTTTGTCCTATCAATATATGTGAAAAAGGATCCTAATTAAGCTTTTTATGGTGGTCCTTTTGCATTGATGAATCAAGGAAACCTTTCGAGCTTTTCATAGTCAAAATAAGGTCAGTGTTCTCTAAGAAAAGAACTGGTTTAAACAAGTTAAAACCGATTAACATTTGGAAACAACGTTACTGTCTTTTCAAGCCATTTCGACATCTAGTACTGATCACCATTTTCCTGCTATCATTATAGAGTTCAATGACTAATATAATTTACTCATGCTGAACCCTGATCTTAGAAACTTTGAAGATCCATTCTTATATATGTATAAAAAGCTCGTACTTGAGAGTTGAGAGGTACGTTTTGCAAGACAAAGGGGCATGAAGTCGAAGGAATCAAAACGAATAATAGGTTGTAGATTAAGATGGAAGCTATTGGGGAATATTAGAGGATAATTCAAAGGACATGTTAATCTGCTGGCTGAATAGAGAGAGATGATTTGATAGGTACAAATGGGAGACAAGTAGTATTCCAATGATAAGGATGGAATTTTCCTCACAAATTATTACAGCACTAATATTTGGACAATGCGTTATCTATTAGAACCTGCAAAAGATGAGATGTTAATTAACGTTATCTTGCTTGAGATTTTCTGCTTGTAGTGAGTCCTTTTATTATATATTCAAGTTTGAATCCATTGGGTTGTGATCTAACAAAAATGTGTGCATGAAAGGTTGTATCAATATCCATATCTCCGATCAGAGGTGCAATCAAGGGATAAGCAGTAACCTTAAAACTCTAAAAAATGGTAAATTTATCATATAGTCCCTTAGAATTTATGAAATTATAAATTAATATGATTTATTTATTTTACTCCCTAAAGTAATTACCTGTTGGTTTGGGTGAATATCAAATATCACATCTCATGTATATGAATTTCAAACAAGAATATATACTAACTGAAAAGTTGAAAAGCATCAATTCAACCTTTGTGAATTCCCCTACTTTGGGTGAGCAAAATGGTGGAGTTGGATCCTGGGGTCTGTCTTAAGATCAGGAGATATGGTGATAAGATGAGTGCCAAATTCTTCCAGGCTGTAATATGATGAGAAGAATCTTCATGAGATTCAATACACTCCATCATCAGTGATTAAACACTCAATTCCACCCTACATCCCATTTTGTCATCTCAGCATTATTCTTTCTTTATGTTGTTTTCCACTCAATTTCATCCAATTATTAAAAACAAATTGTGGTCTTCCCAGTGTGTGTAGATCAAGCCCCCTTTGTCATGAAAAAATTAATAATAATATTTTATATACCATCCATGCATGAGTATCATTCATATCCTCAATAAGCAAAACAAAAAATTGTATAGGATCTATAAGTAAATATTGGAAATTTTTATTTAAACATAAATTTATAATTTAAACAAAAAATTTTTATTTAAACATAAATTTATAATTTTCTGTTTTATTGGAAATTTTTATTTAAACATAAATTTATAATTTATAATATTTTATATACCATCCATGCATGAGTATCATTCATATCCTCAATAAGCAAAACAAAAAATTGTATAGGATCTATAAGTAAATATTGGAAATTTTTATTTAAACATTGGAATAGCAACCTTTAATGGCCCAAGGGTTTGGTTGAGCTTGAGTCTTGTCTCCTCGATGCATATTTGAAGGTTGGGAGATTGGTTGCCCGGTGAAACTCTTTTCTTTGGTGGTTTGTTTTTTCTTTCCTCATTTTTTAGGTATATATTTTGTCCCTTTTCTAACCTTTGTTTTTTGGGGGGGGGGGAGATCTTGGTATATTATCAGGTTTAACTTGGTATGGATTTTCAAGTTTGTATGGGCTTATGTTTTTTAAGCCCTGGTTTTGATCTCAAGTTCTTATTAACCAACTAAAATGGGGGACCTTCGGGTAGTGGAGATCATACGCATTTACTTAGGTTGAAATATTGTTGCATGATGATGATCCTTCTATATTCTCACACATTTCACCACTAATTTAATTTAATCCTTTTCTATTTTAAATTTCTCACTTTAATCCCAATACTTTATAAATCCTTATAATTTAGTCTGTACCCCGAATTAATATTTCTTAATACATCAATCTTTTAAATTTTCTTCAGTTTCTTACTACTTTCTCCAATAAAACTTATAATGTGACTCCCGATTATCTTTAATGACCCAAAATTTAAGGAAAGTTAGGATTAAATTAAAAGGATTAGCAAATTGTCAAACTCCACCAGGAAATTCAGAAATTTTAATGGTTGAATTGTGACTAATTGGATTTTAATTCTGGTTTAGTTAGATGAGAACCGGCAGGTTCCATAGTGGGAGACAAAATGATTAAGGATGAATGGTTGTAACGGTCGGTGAAGATCTTGCCAAAGGAGTATATAAATAGGTGCGTGTGGAGAAAGAATTTTCTCAATTTTGTTTACCAATTTTTCTCTCTGAAGCATCGTCTTCTTTAGTTGTTCTAAAGAAGGAAAGGATGTAGCTTAATGGAGTTCTACATGTTGTAGTTGTTGTATGGATTAAAGTTTAGAAGTAGAGAAATTGGGGAAACTAGTAAGCTTCCTATCTCTCTGTACTTGTGGATTAAAAGAAGAAGTAGAGTAAAAACTATAACACCCCTAACCCGTATCCATCGCCAGAACAGGGTTATGGAGCATTACCAGATATTACATATCAAATAAACAGATATTTCATATAATATAACATTCATGTCAGAAACTAATCAAAATCAAACATATTGTCCCTTATATGAGCCCTCGAGGCCCAAATTATGTGTTAAAAATAAGTCGGGACTAAACCGGATACTCAAAGAATTTTTCGGAAAACATTGAAATTTTTAAAGCTACAGGAGACACACGGTCGTGTGGCCAGGCCGTGTGTCTCACATATTTAGGAGACACGCCCGTGTCTCAACCTGTGCGGGCATTCAAAATAGGGACACATGGTTGTGTCCCAGCCCGTGTTCGTACCCGTATAACTCTCTAACTTAGGCCACACAGCCAAGCCACACGCCCGTGTGCTAGGTCGTGTGTGCATACTGACTTGTGCAATTTAAATGATACAGGGGACACGTGGCCGTGTGTCACACACGGTTGAGACACACGCCCGTGTCTCTGCCCGTGTGGACGAAAATAGGTCATTTTCTAAGCCACATTTCTCACCCAAATTGATACCAATCTAGCCTCAACAATTTACACATCAATAAGCCATAACAAGGCATTCAACACAAGCTGAAATCAAGCCTTAAACATGTAATACTACCATATACAACCAATATACTCATAAGTACCTCTAATGACAACTTAAAAATATGTCCACCAATATCCAAACTTACCTATTTAATTTACCTAACAAAGTCACCAAAGTTCATTTTAACTCAATTATATATATCACTTGTACTAACATCATACTCATACTTTAAATTCATATCAATATGTATGTTGGTTATTGTAATACCCCAAAAATTTTTACAGTAAGATATTATCTTTGATATAATAAAATAAGGAAATAAAGCGACAAAAAGGGAAAATTTTGGAGTTATGTCAACATTGAGAAGTATATTATGACATATTAGTTTAAGAAAGGATTAAATCGCAAAAGTGAGAAAAGTTTTGTTGCCCAAGAGTAAATACTTAAAATTTAAGGGGTTAAAGTGTAAATATGAAAAATTTAAAGGACCAATGGTGTAAATATTTTAAGGGTGGAATGATCTAGAAACTAAGGAAAATGAATGGATTAGGACCAAAATGAAAAAGGTGAAGAATTTTGAGGGATTAAATAGCAATTTTACCAAATTAAGTGATTACTCAAGGATGAAATTTTAAAAGATCATAAAGGGCAAAATGGTCAATTAGAAGAGAGAGAAATCTAGAAGATAATGATGATGTTGGAGATATTTTCGATTAATTAAATAAATAAATATTAGTTTATTAATATTTTAATTTAATTTTTAAATGATATTTTATTACTTTATTATTATTTTATTTAGTATATATATATGGAAGGTAAGATGAAGAATCATCATCTTCTCCCATGCATTCTAATGTATGAAGAGAAAAGAAAGAAATTATTTTCTTTACAATTTGGTCCTTTCACAAAAAATTTACCATTTTCATCTAGAAATCAAAAGAATTTCTATATCCATCAAGAGAGAAAGATAACAAGGAGACTATGGGGAGCTAGAATATCAAGTTAGATTCAAGAAATAGAAGCTGGAGGAGAGAGAAAATCAAGTTAAAGATTGAAATCAATATGACAAGGTAAGAACATCAATATTTTAATATATTTTTAAGTTTGATATTATTGAAAAAGTATGGAAATGATGTTAATGTAAAGTTTTCGTATATATGGTCCTATGTTCTTGATATGTTAGTGAAGAGAAAATAAGAGAAAGTGATGAGAAATAGGGTAGAGAAAGAAAATAAGGGTGTTATAAACATGGTAATAAACATCTTACACTAAAACAGTTTTGGACAGCAACAGTAGGTTAACTTTAAAAAAATCACTATAAATTATGGGAATCAAATTAGAGGATAAAAAAATGTGGAATTAAATCTTATTAAGTCTAGTTTCTCATAGAATAAACGGTGTAAGTAATGAAATTGTAAATCATGAGATATAATAAATTTTGTGAGACAAGGTGAGAATGAATTCGGGTTCCCCATTTTTGACTTTGTACAATCATCAAAAATTTGATAAAAATAATTAGAGGTTTAAATTGATATGTTTAAAATCCTGAATTAGTCTATTTTCAATAGAAACAAACAGAAACATCATCTGAATTCTGTACAAAGAGATAATTAAGTTTTAGTGAAGAAGGGCCGGAACTGTCAGATAGCAGAACAGAGGTGACTTTAAATAATAAACTGTACTTATTGGCTAAACCAAAAAATTCTGAAAATTTTATGGTAAGAAAATATGTGAGTCTAGTTTTAGGTAAAATTAGCGGATCCTAATTTTGAGTTATGTAGCTTAAGATAAAAATAATTTAGTAACTATGACTCAAATGGACAGCTTTGAATAAATTTACAAGTAAATAGTGAAATCATAGATAATGTTACTTATAAGCATGTTATATAAATTAAGGATATGGAATGGAGAGGAGGAGAAGGAAAAAAAATATATGAATGAATATTCAGCTAGCATGGATAATTTGCACGTTTTAGGCTTAGGGACTAAATTGAATAAAAGTAAAACTTTATGGGTAATTTTGTAAAAATGTCAAAAATGACCAAATTGCATGAAATGGATTGTTTATTTATTTAAATTACAAAATTGAATGAAATTAGAACAATATCGGGTGAAAACATGTTTTAGGAATTAAATTGAAATGTGTTCAAATTATGAAAAATTCTGATATTTTATAGAATTCATGGGTTGTTATCAATATGTATGAGAATAATTAGGCTTAAAACAAGGATTAAAATTACAATAATTTATTTTTCTGAGCCTAAGGATTAAAAATCATCATTAATTAAAAGCTTAGGGGCAAAATGGTAATCTTGCCTAGAAAATTAATTGAATGTATCAGAATATGAAATGAATGAAAATGATGATTAAATTTATTCATAAATATTAGAATGACTCAAATACGAGACTTGAACGTGGAAAAGAAAAGACATCAGATTAATGAAATTGTAAACACGAACAAGTAACGAGGTAAGTTCGTGTAACCTGAATTATATTCTTAAATGCTTGAAATGTATGTTATTGATGTGAATATTATTTAAATATTCATTGAAACATTGATATAATTGATAAAAAGGGGAAGAAATCCCGGTTGAATGAAAGGAAAATTCGATGGATATTTGAAAAGGAATTGACGGTAAAAAGGATCTAGCCCGGACGGGTGATCCTATCCTGATATAGCCCTCCCGAAGAATATGTGTGAAAAAGATCTAGCCCGGACGGGTGATCTTGATATAGCCCTCCCGAAGAATATGTGGAAAATAGATTTAGTCCGGACGGATAATCCGAATTAGGGCCTGAATTTAGCCTGGATTGGTAATTCAGATCCAAGCTCATTAGAGTAATTGTCATTGCAAGGGATTTAGCCTGGACTGGTAATCCCGACAATACTTTATGAGTTTATATTACAGGGGATTTAGCTTGGATTGGTAATCCCGCTGTAAGAAATGACGTTCGCGGGAGTGTGCTCTCTGAATTGAAAAATGTGCGCACATGAATATGAATTGACGGACCCGAATTTGTACACTAAAGTGTACCCCTGAAAATCCATCGAAATTTTGAGAAATTCAACGGGATAAAAATAAAAAATGATAAGTACTTAAAATCATGAAATTAAACTTGAAATACATAGAAATGATAATTATTTGATATACTGAAATATGACATGGAAAATACATATGTATGTGAAACTTGCCTGATAATTATGCATATTCAAGATTATGAACTGCTACTGGAATAAATATACATTGAACTTATAAAAATTATGGTACATGAAATATTGTCATAATGAATTGAATGATTTATATTTAAGAAGAAACAACAAGAAAATGATATGTATCATGACATGTAAATATGAGACTATCTTTGATACGTTGATACAAGGAAAATTATGTGTATTAAGACGAGTAATAAATTTAAGTGAGACATGGCGAGAAAATAAGTTTGTCAATATTAAAGTACACTAACCAATGTTGTTGCTTGAAGTTTTGGCAAGAGCCAAATTACTGTTGAATGGTAATATGTTTAATTATAAGGTGCATTGGAATGGTAAGTGCTTAGATGAAAATATAATTGAGCTTATGAAATAGTGGAAAGGTTTCAGTTATGCAATTTCTTATGAAAAGATTTGTTATGTGATACGCCCGTATGAATCCTGCACCTAATTCGGAAATAAAAAATTAAAAAATATATATATTTAGGATTCTGCGAAAAATTCCCTATGATTCCGATTTAATCCCATAGGTTCCTAATGAATGTTTTGAGCTTCGAGGGCCCAATAGAGGGACGTTATGATTATTTTCAGAATATGAATAATAAATGACTCAGAATTATTGAATATGTTCAGTAAACTCCGATAATGCCTCGTGCCCTATTCCGACAACGGATATGGGTATGGGGTGTTACAGTTATATAAACAAAATATTATTCATAACATTTACATAAGCTAAATTTTGACCAAAATCGAAAAAAAGCCTATACATGCCATATAAACCATATTTAATGTTTCAAAAACTACCGAGATAAGCTGGATAGTGTGACTTGAGTGCTGATCCGATCGTCCAACCTTTTGAAAATCTACAAAGACATTAAACAATACAAATAAGCTTAATGAAGCTTAGTAAGTTCGACAGTTTAAACAAAAATCTTATCGAACCTACTATAACAAGTCAAATAAATAAAATCATTCATGTCAATTCCCTGTCATTCATTGACAATTTCCTGTCATTCATAACTTTTATTAATAAATACATTCGTTTTCAAATCAATATAAAAATGAATAACATGTCTTTCAAATTCATTAGACAAATCACCTTACCGAAATTTTTCCATTCGAAGAACAACTTACGGATAAGAGTACATCGTTAACAGAAGCTCATAAGAGTAAATCTTCTTGAATACACCAACAGAAGCTCGTAAGAGCTGAACAGAAGCTTGAAAGCTAAATAGAAGCTCGTAAGAGCTAAACAGAAACTCATAAGAGTTGAACAGAAGCTCATAAGAATTGAACAGAAAGTAAAATACGATAGTTCGCAATAAATGCTGAACCCCGGTTTACTTAGGAAAAATGTTATTATCTCCTTCCAATACCATCATACACTAAAATACGAATGTACTCAAATATCATGTTCCATTCAAACCGAAATCCAATTCAATATTATAATTCCAACAATAATTCAATTCCAACAATAGAATAAATAAATAATATCATTCATAAATTTATACAAAATATTAAATTTTAACCGTACGAACTTACATTGATTGAATTGTAATAATTACAAAAGCTCAAGGACTATTCTGCTATTTTTCTTTTTTCACGAGTTTCTACAGGATCTTGATCTAAAATATAAAATTATTTACTTATTAGCATATATTTCATTTCCAATTCATTTTACAATTAAGACCTTTTATTTTTCAAATTTACACAATTACCCTAAACTTTTACAATTTTTGTAATTTAGTCCCTTAATTAGTTAATCTATTAAATTAACTAATTTTCTCAATCAATAATCTATCCAAATATTCTAGGCCTTCATACAGCCCCTAATAAACCCAAAAATCACTATTAAACCCCAATATTTTAACCTTTTCACAATTTAATCCTAAAATCAATATTTAACAAAATCACTTTATAAAATCATCATACAACAAAATCAAGGTTCTAAATCCATGGTATTCATCAAAAAAATCCAATATTCATCAATGCAAACTTCCAAAATTTTTAATAAAATAAAAAACTAAGGTAAGGTTTAGTTGGACCTAATTGTAACAATATCAAAAACATAAAAATTACAAGAAACGGGTAAGAATTGAACTCACATGAAGCCAAAATATGAAGAACCAGTTAAAATCTTTCTCCTATGGCTGTTTTGGCCGAATTTGAAGAGGAATTGTCTAGAAAACTATCCAAATTCAATTTGTTTTATTTTTAATTTAACCAAAATTACAAATTTTCCATTGAATAGCTTTATTTTATTTTTTTTCTCTTATGCCACCTCATCCATTCAATTTAGGTTTATTTATTTCTTAATTCCTTCCCTATTTATTAATTAAACCATGTAATCACTTAATTCTTATAATTAGCAAGTTTTGCATCTTTTTCAATTTAGTCCTTTTTAATTAATTAGCTATCAAAACGTTAAAATTTTTCAACGAAACTTTAATACTACCTTAATGACACTTTGTAAATATTTATAAAAATATTTACGTCTTAGTTTATAGAAATGAGGTCTCGAAACCTCACTTTCTAAAACCACTTGACCTAATAAATCATTACAAAACACAAATTACCAATTCAAAGACCCATTTTTAAAAAAAATATTTAATTCGTAAATATTAGATAATAATATTTACAAACTTACTCGTCGGATTTAGTGGCCTCGAAACTACTATTTTCGATACCATTAAAAATTGGGCTGTTACAAAGACTCTCAAAGCTTTTGTAGAATTGAAAGATTTTAGGTTTTTAAGGGCTAACCATCATTAGATTAACCAATAAATGATTGTCATGCTTAGCTGTCAAGACAGAGAAGGCTCTAACGTTTGGACAAGCTTAGCTGATAAGGATAAAGGAACTCAGGTGAGTTTTTGTACCTTGTCTTTTGGATGATAGATGATGTTACGTGACTTGCATGTATCACGTTGTTGATGTACTGAGGTTGCCTAAGTTATGGTGTGTATGTGTTTAAAGAAAAAGTAAGTTGTGTGTGTGCACTATACTATGTGAGCTCTTGCCAATTGTCAATTGGTTATTTTATAATAGATAACCGATGATAGGTAAACTGACGTGATGTATGTTTAGTGATAAATTGTATGATATGCTTAAGTAATGTATGCGTAGTGCGGAGGGAAATCTTTAACAAGATAGATGGAATTAGGATTTGGGAAATATTGTTTTTGTATATCGCCACATGATGTTGCTGAGTGCAAACCATGATGTGTGAAGCTCCAAGCCTTGCGGAGGGGACACTGAGGTGTTCGAGCATCAATGTTAGAAATGACGATAGGGAGTTATGAGCGGATTAATAGGAAGATGGAATTTCGTTAAGATTTTTTCATACGGTGTTGCTATGTGTAAACTGTGATGTGTGAAGCTCCGGGCCTTACGAATGAGACACTATGATGTTCAAGCATCAATGTTAAATGAAAAATAAAATGATATCGACTGGTCTTTCGAGGTGACACCGTGACGACAATTATTAGTTTCCATAGAGCACTATTGTGATGGCAGTCAGCAGGCTTTATGGGTGACACCGAGACGACGGTAAGGTCCTTTAGGGCAACACCTCAAAGAGGTTTAAGGCATAAAACCATAGCTCGACTATGGAAACCAATAAAGTCCGTTGGGACAGTAAACACGAGGATTTTTAGGTGTAAGACCATAACTCAACTATGTCAACTAGTAGAGCTCGTCGAGACAGTAAACATGAGGTAGTTCACCGAGACATAAAACTCAAGATAGTTTACCAGGACATTAAACATGGGATTACTTGAGTAAGATCATAACTCGGTTACGGCAGCATGTGCAGTTCGTAGATTAGTAACTAAGAACCTCACCAAGTTACAAAGAATGAGTCATAAGGGGACGTGAGTGACCAAGCATTTAATAGGATGGACTTAGCATGCTTGGGGATTTAGGATATCTGAATCACTGAGGGATTCACCAAGAGCAATGACAAATGGATCCTAAGAGGCATCCTAACTTAGTCATGTGTGAAAGGAGGGAGCAATTCCTTAAACGAGATAGTAAACATGACTTTCTTCAATGAAAGTATGCCAGAGGAGTCGCGAAATTCATTTAGGGTAAGTAGATGTAGATGAGGATGCAAATGATAAGTCCTAATTTGTAAGTTGACAAGAGGTAGCTGAAAGATTGGGCAGACCGATAAGAGTCTTTGTGAGATGAGAGGCCAACTCAAGGCTGAATGCTCAATAAAGTCCGCCAGAAAATAATGAAAAACAAAGGCCCATTAGGATCATGAAGTAAAGCACTAGTTCTCCAAAGAAGTGAAGGTATTGTATTATGGTAAAAACAATAGTTACGACAATCACTTGGGTAGATGCTAACAGTCGCCAACCTGAAGTAATGGGTATGAATATTAGGGGGTAAAATAATGAAATATGGGGATGGGGTGAGACCCAAGAGTAGACATGGTCAGGACCAGACCAGGGTCTAAGTCCGCCAACAAACGACTTAGAGTACATGAGGCATGGGCCTTGTCAACTAAGTTCGCGAGTTCCCTTATGAAATTCAAAGAGTTTAATTCTATTCCAGGTATCTCAATTTCTTTAAGATTTATGCAGGCTTATATGCACTTTAGGTACAGATCTTACTAAGTTCTTATGAACTTATAAAATTGTTGCTTGAATGCAGGTTAGACAAACATTCGGAAAAATCAAAAGGGGACCAAGCCAGACTCCGCTAGAGTTACGTAGTGCATGGTAGCTATTCACGTATATAGATGGGCACCCACAGAGGCGACAGCTTAGGGTGTAAGATAATCGAGTCTGTATGGGGTCGAACTGCAAATTGTAATTAATCGTCGGATCGTTAAAATTATCTAGTTGTATGCAGTCAAACTAACAATATGTATATTAATGGTAGTAAGAAATTTGAAGTTTAAGTTGTTAAAAGAATTTAAGCAGAGAGGTTGATGAGTTATGTGGGTTGACGTGACATCCGATACCCGGACTTGGCGATCAGGTCGAATATGGGGTGTTACATATAAATCACATTTTATTTATTCTGAAAATTTCGACTTGTAATTGCTCAAAATTATAATGTTACAATCAAGGGATTTTCGAGGATGTTATAGGGTGTATTTGGCTTATTGAGTCTTAGATTACATTCTGTAATACGATTATGGAAATGTTAGATTATGGGTGAAATGTAAGATTATTTTGTTTGGTTCATTTGGCTAGAATGTAATATTCAAGTGTTAGGTTGATGGAATGTAAGATTACTAAAGTACATTTGCTCAATTGTCTTTGTTATAGAATTTGTATTTTTTTAACAATATTAGTTTTTTAATATTTTTAGTCTCAATTTTCATAAAATCATGATAAATTATTATAACTATTACTTTTTATTACAATTTATATATCAATAAGTAAATATATGATGTTGAAATAAATTTATAAACTTTAATTATAATAATTCATGAAAAACGATTGTAACACCAACCATAATTAATATATTAATAAATAAATTATTAAATAAAATAAAAATTTATAATTGGAATGTATGACATCTATTGGCTCACTATTATTATTTTTTGTTTTTAGTTAGTCTTAAAAATTTATTTAAGAAAAAAAACTTAAATTTATCAAAATAATAAAAATAAATAGTAAATTGATCCAAAAATTAATATTACACTTGTCGTCTAAGATAACCTAAGGAATGAGCTGTAATAACACACAATATATTATGACATCTTGACACTATTCCGTAATGTGAGACTATGAGCTAAAATATTGACAATTCAAAACACCATAATTTCATTATAAAATATAACATTATGAGTCATGATGTTATATTCAATGAACCAAACGCCCTTAAGAAAATATGAACCATAAGAAGGCATTAAATATATATATAAGGAAAGCTTTCTTCTTTTTTATTTAATTTAATTAATTTTTATATTATATAAACTATAAATAAAATGAATGTACAAGGCATTCCTTTTATGACACCTTTCTAATTAAACAAACAAAACCTTTTTCTTTTTTAGATTTTATAAGAATGATCTAATTTCAATTTTGATCTTTATAATATATTTAAATTTAAATTTTAGTATTTCAATTTTTGTAATGCCAGTTTAAATATTTCATTCTAATTAAAATCTAATATACATGTGTTCAAATACATAGCCTTTTATTTTATTTTTTAGATTATATGGTCAATTTTAGTTTTGGTTGGACTCACTTACACTAGTATAAAATTAAAATAGTTTTTACACCCTTTCTTAATTTTTTTGTACAATTAATATTTTAGTAATTTAACTATTGAATTGTTCGATATTTCTATCATATTGATCTAAAATACTCTATATATTAATATATGTTCAATAGTTGTATTTTTTACATAAAATAAATAGTTAGAAAAGTTTAATTTATATCAAACTTGATATGCATGATCTGTATGAATAAAATATTAAATTCAATGGTTGGATTACTAAAATATTAATATAAAAAGATACAAAATGGTGGAAAACTACTTTAGTTTTACACCACTTTCGTAAATAGATCCCTCCTATTTGAAATTTAATATCTACACTTTAATTTTTTTGACATAAATTGACACCTCAACTTTTATGATGTCGTTATTAGTCTAAACACTTTTTTCTTATTAGAATGTTGATGTACACATGTCAAAATATATAGCCTTTTACTTTTTAATTTTTTTGAGATTATATAGCAATGGTCAATTTTCAACTTTAGCCCCTATGCAATGCTCAAAATTGAAATTTAATGTTTATACTTAATTTTTATATGATTTGGTACTCTAACTTTTTTTAATGTCATTAGTTAGTCTAAATACCTTGCTTTGATTAAATGCTATCGTGAACTTTTAAGAATTGCTAACACTGTTAAAATTCTCTATTAAATTAAATTTTATTGCAATATATTTTTTTTGTTACATGAAATTTTTTTAACAATATTAACAACTGAACTTAAAATTTTAAATTTAAAAAAATAAAAATATTAAAATTAATTTCAAATATAGAAATAATACATGAGCTTATAACATATTTTTGACTTTGAAATTTTTATTCTATTGTTTCTTGTCTAAAACATTAATTGACCCAATACAAAGTATGACTAGTTTAATTTAACTTTTGTTAAAAATGGCATGCCAACACTGACATCGAAAAATAATGCCACATCTCGCCTGTTTATTCTTAGAGGGTGCTCGTGAGACTTTGGAATAAACTATAGTTTAAATACCACTTACCAATAAAAAATAATACCACTTAAAACAAAATGTTTAAATGAAAATGCGTAGTGCTAAATATATTCTTGACTTGGGCATGAAAATTGGAACTTGCACTTCCAAAAAGGAATTACCTACTGTTATTAAGTATTTTTTTTTTGTTTTTGTATTTGTATATTTCTCAACCATTGTTTGGGTTCGAATTTAGTAAGTCTTTTTATATTAGGGTGTAAATTTTTTGGTTTAATTTTAAAAAAATTTAATATTAATTTTTAAATTTGATAATTATTCTCACACAAGGACCTAAATGTTTTTACCCAAATTAATTCTTTAACTTAACAATTTTTCTACATAAGGGCCTAAACTTTTTTGGTCCAAGTTAGATCCTAATCATAGTAATTGTTCCCATGTTAGGACTTGAGCTTTTTTGTCCAAGTTAAATCTTGATATTTATTTTAAAAAAATGGAACAAAAAAAATCGAATCTCAAGAACAAATACCAAGTTCAAAACTAATTTGATGAAAAAAAAAGAGAGGTTAAAGCTCAATGTAGAAGCCATCGACAAAATCAAGCTCTAAAGGATGGATTAGCCTTTTTATTTATAGTAAACCCTTTGTTTTTTTTGTACTTTCATATTCGTTTTATGGTTCATATTTAGGATTTGAGGTTATCTTTTCTAATAATATTATCTTTAATATTTGAATCTCGTTCTCCCACTAAAGTGTCATGTATCTTGTTACTGTACCAAATATTTATTAATATATTAAATCCTTTATTGAAACTTCAAAAATTAATGTTGAAATCTTATTATTATCATTTTCTCCCTTTATTTATATCATATACAAAAAGAATTATTTACAAATTCACAAAATTCTTTAATTTTTCAGTAGAATAATGTCTATTTTGATTGGTTTGCAACAATTTTCTTTTATTTTTTATATTTGAATTGGTCCCCGAAATAAATACCGAAACCACTGGCAGCGAAGCCATTTTGAAAATTGAGGCAATTAGAAAAGTAAAATGGCAGAGTTTGAAGGCGGACGCGTCGCCAACCCACCCCATAGTGGAAATAATTGCAACCATTTCAACACACGAATTGGAATTGTTGGCTTCGCATGCTTTTCTGGAAGCGGCCCGCACACCAAGTCACCCTCATTTCAATTCTCCTCTTTTTTGTGTTTGTATTTTTCTTCCTTCGTTTATAGACTTCCCATATGGTACATACATACATTCACGGGTTCGACAAATTAGCCTCAGATAGGACCTATCTTTGGATAAGTTTTTTTTTTCTTTTTTTAATTTAGATACTTCATCTCGGTCCAATTCATTATTTTATAAAAATATATATAAACACTAGAATTCATGACTGGGTGAAAATAAATTAATTTATTACATTTTTTTTGTTATTTCAAATTATAAAAATAAATGAGTCATTATTTTATTAGAAGTAAAATTGGATTATTGAAATGTGAAGGTATCTATATTGTAGTAGTTAGTTATTTTTTTTTAAAATTAAAAATCTAAACTCTTTTCATTAAATTTTTAAGTAATGTTATTGATTGAATTAGTATCGAATTAACTCGTGATATAGACTTAATTTTTTATACATATAAACTCAGTTAGTCCTTTGAATATTAATGCATAAATTATTATAATATTTTGTTTTTAACAATAAATCGAGAATATTAAATAAAAATTTGATTAAATGGTAAAATATAATTATTAAAATTTATAGAAGTTGTCTTATTATAAAAATATATATATTTTGTTAATCGAGGATATTACAATAATCATAAAAATGTAAATTTGAATACGTTTTATGGATGAATTACGAGTAGACATATGGTTATAAATTAGGTAAAGAATTTAAAAGGAAAAAAAAGTCAAATCACACTTTTATATGTAGAACTCTAAATTTAAAAGTTTTAGTTAACCGTCTTATTTTAAATTTGATATATATCTACCTTCTCACTCTTAATATGATAAAAAATCTGAATTTTTTAAGACCGATTTAATTTATGCATAACTAATAAGGTTTTTGGTATAATTTTGCTCGATTTATGTGATTTTCGAACTTTGAAATTTAGTCTTTTTGTTTTTAATTTCATGAATTTAACTTTTTTCTTGTTTTTTATTACCAAGAATCGAATATCAAAATTTCATATATTCATATTTAACGTAAATTTATTAATAGTGTCACTTTAATTTTTAAAGGGCTTAAGGGTAAGAAAAGTCCTTAATAAAAAAGTAAAAATGCAATTAAGCTCTTAAGAAAAAAGTTCATCCTATTGAGCCTTTAGTGACCCCTCGAAAAATTAACTAGGTCTTTCTGTTAACGGAAATCATTAGTTGACCAATTTAACTGTTTACTTTTGTTGACATGACAAACGACGCTGATATGGCATGCCACATCAACAAAAAAATTAATAAAATTGTGCACTAACGTGGCATGCCATGTTATGAAGAAAAATCTAAAATTAATAAAAAATATATGTACATCTAGAATGAACCTGGATGCTAATTTGTCTAGATTTATTCAAGATGAGTACAAAACTATAATTTTTAAAAAAAAATTATAAAAAGATGTTAGCATGCCACTCAACACAGATAATTTTTAAAAAAATTTGTTGACGTGGCATGCCACGCACATCATGTTAGCATGCTATGACAATGTTGTTTGTCATATCTAACAAAGTTAAATGTCAAACCGATCAATTGACGGTTCATATTAACGGAAAGGCCTAATTAATTTTCGGGGCCTCAACAAATTGAATTTTTTCTTAAATTTTTATGTTTTGAAATTGACAAATAAAAGGAATAAAAGTAAAACAAATCTGAAATGTATACTGACCACTAGAGGTGCTCATGGGCCGGGCGGCCCGGCCCGGCCCGATGGCCCGTTCGAAATATGGGAGGGTTTGGGTAAAAATATAGGCACGAAATATGGGCTTGGATAAAAAAACGAGGCCCGTTTAGAAAACGGGCCGGGCCTCGGGCACAACTTTTTTGGCCCGGGCCCGGCCTGGCCCGATATAATAAATATATTTATTTTTTAAATTTTTTAATTTTAAAATACTTTTTTTAATTTTAAAAAATAAAAATATTTTTAAAATGTTTTTAAAATACTTTTTTTTTTAATTTTTTTAATTTTTAAAATAAATTTTTGGTATTTTATTAAAAAATGGGCCGGGCTGGGCTTGGGCTTATGATTTTTCCCGGGCCGGATTTGGGCAAAATTTTAGGTCCTTGTTTCGGGCCGGGTTAGGCCCGAGCCTAGGACCCGGGCCAAAATTTTTTATGGACCCGACCCGGCCCGGCCCATGACCACCTCTAGTGACCACAAACAAATTTAAACCTAGTGTTTCACACGCAGGATGTTTGATATTGGTCAAATATTTGATGGTTATTCATATTTTTCTTATGACCTTTGAAGATTAATCAAAATAATTCCTTTAAGGTTTATGGTT
The DNA here is from genome assembly GCF_007990345.1 of Gossypium hirsutum. NCBI lineage: Eukaryota > Viridiplantae > Streptophyta > Magnoliopsida > Malvales > Malvaceae > Gossypium > Gossypium hirsutum. Next base: position 25,332,612 of record NC_053441.1, read on the forward strand.
CTTAAAATGCGTACACACGGCTTAAACTTGTATCATTAAAAATTGACATTTATGCTATTATTCATTAATTTTCAATATAAAGTAATTTAAATATAGAAAAACACACTAACCAGGGTTTGGTGTCCCACAAAGTTTCTATTCTTAGAAATAATCTTCAGTATTGTCTGATAATCTTCACCAAACTTCGCATTAAAAGACATGAACATGGTTTCTATTCATTTATTTCCACCAAACGGCTCAAGCAGTAAAACAAAACTTCCCTGAAATAATTACCATTGTCCCCGTTTTTAATATATAGACTAACTAAACACACGGGGAAAATTACAAAAAAGGTGTTTGACCGGCGCCATGGAAGCTTGCTTCCTGTAAGTTTCTCCCTGTTTGACTGTTGGCTGTATATATATATAAAGAAGCTCATTTCTTTGAAATGACAAAACGATAACATTTGTAAAGAGATGAAATACTTGTCTGAAAATCTTTAGACAGATCTTCTTTTTCTTCATCTCTTTCTTGCATGCGACTATTTGTTTCGAGTTTTTTAGTAGTTAATTCACAGTAGAAGAACCTGTTTTCGATCCTTGTTTTTATAAAGCCAAAGTTGTTCAGATTTGTAACGTAGAGGAAGAGGAGGGGGAAAAATGAGGAACGATGATGGGAGAGGAGCTTATTCGGAGAACAATTCCGACACAGAAAGCATAGCAAGCGACAGGGCGACGTTTAGTGGACCATTGGTCTTAGGCGGCGGCGGCGGCGGTGTTTCTAACAAAAAATCTTCGAAAAAGAGTACAAGATTCAACCTTCCACCGGAAATCACCATGGCCAAGACTAACTCAACACGCAGCGCTGCTAGTTTGGCCGGCGCTGACAATGATGACAGTTACGTTGAAATCACCCTCGACATCCGAGACGATTCCGTGGCGGTTCACAGCGTTCAAGGCGCCAGTGGTGGAAACGAAGACCCAGAGTTGGCGTTGCTAGCTAAGAAAACTTTGGAGAACAAGTCGGCTTCGTTTCGTTCATATTTGTTGAGGAACACGTCGAATCGAATTAAACAGGTTTCTCAGGAGCTGAAACAAGTTCTTTCGAGAAGACCATCTAACGCCGGCCGGAGGTTCGACAGGACTAAATCGGCGGCAGCTCATGCCTTGAAAGGGCTCAAGTTTATCACCACCAAAACTGGGGGCTCCGGCAACGGTTGGTCTTCAGTCGAGAAGCGATTCAATGACTTGACCGCCTCTACGAATGGCCTTCTTCACCAATCCCAATTCGCCGAATGCATCGGTACGTACTTCACGATCGAAACAAGCAAAAAAAGCAGTAACTTTATGCAGAAGATCAAAAGTTTTACGAATTTTCTTCTTTATTTTTAAAATACAGGAATGAACCAGTCTAAAGAATTCGCCACTGAGCTGTTTCAAGCGCTAGCTCGGAGACATAATGTAACCGGAGACTCAATCAACAAAATACAGCTCAAACAGTTCTGGGATCAGATTTCCGACGAAAGCTTTGACTCTAGACTCCAAACTTTCTTTGACATGTAAAATTTTCTCCCTCAAAATCTGATGAACTGAAAGCAAAATCCCATTTTTTTTACTAAGTTAAAGCTGTAATTATGCAGGGTTGACAAAGACGCTGATGGAAGAATAACAGAAGAAGAAGTCAGAGAGGTAGGAATCAACATTCAACTAACTTGAAATGAAAATATTTTCTTAACATTTACGTAACTTTTAATATATGTATATATTTTTCTAACGAATGAATTATTTTATATTGTAGATCATCAGTCTCAGCGCTTCTGCGAACAAACTTTCAACCATTCAGAAACAGGCCGAAGAATATGCTGCTTTGATCATGGAAGAACTTGATCCAGATAATGCCGGATACATCATGGTAAATCGACACTCCCCAAAGACATATCTTTGTTTTGTTCCATGCCGTCTTTGTTTCCCAAGCTTACTGTTTTTCTTTTTGGTTTGAACAGATTTATAACCTGGAAACTCTATTATTACAAGCTCCAAATCAATCTGTCAGGGTCGAGGATAGCCGGATACTGAGTCAAATGTTAAGCCAGAAACTCAAGCCAACTCAAGAGAACAACCCAATTAAAAGGTTGTACCAGAAGACTAAGTACTTCATATTGGATAACTGGCAAAGGATCTGGGTTATGATGTTGTGGCTCGGCATTGTTGGGGGCCTATTCGCATATAAGTTCGTGCAGTACCGGAACAAGGCCGCTTTCGATGTGATGGGATACTGTGTTTGCATTGCTAAAGGAGGTGCAGAGACTCTTAAGTTCAACATGGCTTTGATTTTACTACCAGTGTGTCGAAACACCATTACTTGGCTTCGAAACAAGACTAAAATGGGCGTTGTTGTTCCTTTTGATGACAATTTGAACTTCCACAAGGTAAGTCGTAGTGTCATTCTATTGACAATCAAACTTGTACTTAATTCTCAACATCATGTAATGTAATGTAACATAATTGCAGGTTATTGCGGTTGGGATTACGGTTGGGGTGATCCTACACGGAGGTGCGCATTTAACCTGTGATTTCCCGAGGCTTCTTCATGCCACAGAAGAAGAATATGAACCAATGGAACCTTACTTTGGGGAGGACCAACCTTCAAACTACTGGTGGTTTGTGAAGGGAGTGGAAGGTGTAACAGGCATTATAATGGTGGTGCTAATGGCTATTGCCTTCACACTAGCCACTCCTTGGTTCAGACGCAACAAATTGAACCTCCCCAAGTTCCTTAAGAAGCTCACCGGATTTAACGCGTTCTGGTATTCGCATCACCTTTTCATTATCGTCTACGCTCTCCTCATCGTTCATGGTTATTATCTCTATTTGACCAAGACATGGTACCAGAAAACAGTAAGCTTTTAATCCCTTCAATCTCTTCCTTCATTGCATATTATATCATTAGTACGATTTCGTTAACTCAATTTCCATACCTTAAATTGCAGACATGGATGTACGTAGCAGTGCCTGTTATTCTTTACGCCTGCGAAAGGTTGACTCGAGCATTTAGATCAAGTATCAAGGCAGTTAAAATTCTCAAGGTTGCTGTATATCCTGGAAATGTATTGTCACTGCATATGTCGAAGCCCCAAGGATTCAAGTACAAAAGTGGGCAATACATGTTTGTCAACTGCTCTGCAGTCTCCCAATTTGAATGGTACGTACATTCTGATCTTATGTCACTCTGACTCGGTTGTGAAGGTCGGATACGGGATCCGAGCATTGCTTCAATTCTGCATCACTTCGTAATATTTAACCCATCCAATCGTCGGCAATTGCAGGCATCCATTCTCCATAACTTCAGCACCTGGAGACGACTACGTTAGTGTTCACATTCGAACTTTGGGTGATTGGACAAGGCAGCTCAAAACTGTTTTCTCTGAGGTTGTTAATGTTACTTGTCTCCAATGTTGAAACTCGAAACTGAGAAATCAAGTGACTTACCTGATTTTGCTTGTGTTGGACACTAAACAGGTTTGTCAGCCTCCAGCTGCTGGAAAGAGTGGACTGCTCAGGGCAGAAGGAGACAACACTAGGTAAAATTTCCTCGTCTCGGTTACATGCAACTTAAATGAATGATTAATGGATTTGCTTGTAAACATAGCAATCAAAGTTTGATAATGTTGTGTATGAATTGATGTACAGCTTCCCGAAGATTTTGATCGACGGTCCATACGGAGCTCCGGCACAGGACTACAAGAAATACGACGTTGTTCTCCTGGTGGGGCTCGGCATCGGCGCCACTCCAATGATCAGCATTGTCAAGGACATCATCAACAACATGAGAATGGAAGATGATTCATTTCCAGGATCTGGTTTAGAGAATGGAAATTACAACAACAACAACAACAACAAGAGCAAAGGGTTCAAAACAAGGAAAGCCTACTTTTACTGGGTGACAAGGGAGCAAGGCTCGTTCGAGTGGTTCAAAGGGATAATGAACGAAGTAGCCGAAATGGACGAGAAAAGGGTGATCGAGCTCCACAACTACTGCACCAGCGTTTACGAGGAAGGCGACGCTCGATCGGCTCTCATAACCATGCTTCAGTCACTTCACCACGCCAAGAACGGCGTCGATGTCGTCTCCGGAACTCGAGTGAAATCTCACTTCGCCAAGCCTAACTGGCGTCAAGTTTACAAAAAGATCGCCCTACATCATCCTGACGAAAGAATTGGTCAGTCTACTTTTTCCCTTACCTTTTCACCAACCCGTTTCTTTTTTCCTTCTAATCTTCCGTCCCCAATAGTTGATTAAATAAAGTTATCTTTTTTGAGTGTTGTATTATTTATTGATATGGTTTTGAATTCAATGAATATTGCAGGAGTTTTCTACTGTGGGGCACCAGCACTAACCAAGGAGTTGAGACAACTGGCTTCTGATTTTTCCCACAAGACTTCAACCAAGTTCGAATTCCACAAAGAAAATTTTTAATGAAATCTCTTATACACTTTTCTAAATTCATTCTAATTTTTTAGTTCCAAGTGAATATAGCTTTCTTTTTTTTCTTAATTTTCCAATTTGTTTTATCACTATGAGAATTGTACTAAAATTTTCTATATATTAAAATTTATGCCTATAGTTCAATTTTCTTCAACATTTAGCCCTTAACATTTTTTTATATTTCCATTTTAGTCTTAATCTTTTTTGGATCATTTTAGTCTTCAACATTCAAATTTTAGTCGAATTACTTTTTTTTGATAAAAAAGTTGAGCAAACTAGTAAAATTTTAACGGTATTAATATAATGACTTGCATGATAATATATGTATTCTTCGTTACTGACATGAATAATTTTTCTAAAATTTTTTGAAATAAATTAGTATCAAAATAACATAAAAAAACTAATTTTAGAGACGAGATTTATCACTAAATCGAAAATTTGAAATAAATTTAAACCTATCCAGAAATTATTATTCATCATATTCTTAACCTAATTTGTTCAAACTAAATCTTAGGTAAGATGTGTGCGTGTGAAATACAGTTTTTCTCAATGAACTTAAAGCTTTTGACTTTATTGTGTTTGCCAAAATGACTTTTTGTAAGAAACTAAGAATTCATCCATGACATTTTTTCAATGTTCGCCACCTAATATGATGGAACAATCCATATTTGTTTCCAGCTCAGAATTATACTTGCATTGTGCAATTATTTATGACTTATAAATTATGATTATTTTATGAATTTTTGATTGATGAGAAATGATTGTATGAACTTATAATTCCATGTCATTTTTATCTATTTTTAATAGGAGAATGATAAATCAGATTTTTCCTCCTAATTTTTAGTATTTTTAGTTGAATTTGAATTTTTTCAGGAAAAAAAATTAAAAATCGGGAGGAAAAATCTGATTTGTCATTCTCCTATTGAACAGGTATAGGAATGACGCAGAATCACAATTTCATACCATCCCTTATCTTTGATTGATATAGGTTCTAAGTTTAATTTTTTTATATTTTCTATTCTTTTTTCTTTTTTTGATAAAAATGCTTATTTTATTATAATTAAATATATTTTAAACATTTATTTTTATTCCATTAAAAAAAATTGAGTGTTCAATTAAACAAAAGTAGATGGTCGAGAGTTTAATTAATTATAATAATAATTGGGTTCAAGGGTTTTAAGTAAATTATTTGAAGTATATAAAGTGTATAATCAATTTCAACTAAAATACAAATTTGAGAAAATATAAATTTAATGGGAAGTTGGGACTGCAAGTGGCATAATTCCCCACTTTCTGTGGTGCACCGAAGTCAAAAGAAACAGTGCCCACACACAAACCCATTATAATTTTGGAAACACTATGATTGAAAGGATAGTATAAATGGATAAATTATAAAAAGTTAATTTTTTATTATCTCAGATTACATTTTAGTTATTTATATTTGAAATGTTATGTTTTAATCACTTAAATTATTTTTTGTTACAAATTGGTTACTCTACCGTTAAATTTCGTTACCTTCTTAACGGTAGTCCTACGTGGCAGTCCAAATGAGTTTTAAATGCAAACTTAGATGTCCAGCTGTTGGGATGAAAATATGTATTTAATTAAATAAATTTAATTTAGACCGCCACGTAGGACCGCCGTTAGGGAGGTAACGGAGCTTAACGGTAGAGTGACCACTTCGTAACATTTCAAACATAAGTGACTAAAATGTAATCTGATGTAAACAAAAGTGACTATTTTTATAATTTACCCTATATATTTTCACAAACAAAAATATTTTACATTAATGTGCATTCTTTCAAAAGTTAAATCCAATTGACATTTTTAGAAAATAAAATCTAATATCCTCAATTTAATGTTTTGGGTATTTGAGAATGCCCCAAAAACCACCAAAAATGAAAAAAAAAAACGCAAAGTGAGTGCCATTATGAAAAACAAGTAAGAAGAGGAGTTGTGTTTGGAGACTTTGATGGTGGGTTACATTTCCACTAATTTGTGTAGTACACATTTAGAATATCAAATCTTGTCCCCTACCAGTTTCTAGAATCATAACATTGTACGAAAATTCAACATACATATTGTGTTGAACATGGAAAAGCAAACCCCAAGTCCAAGTAAATTGTAGCTGTGAGTTACGTTGTTCAACCAAGTTGAATTATTATATATTAATTCACAAGTCAAACGCGTTTCATACGGCCGTCAATGTAGAACAAGTCACTCTAATATTTTGACCATCTAATTATGTTATATCTATAATTCTTATTGCACTTCTGGAGTGCCGTGATGCTTTTGCATGTTCCATGCATGCAAATGGGTAGGTGATAATGACCCACACACCCACATATATATGGCCTTCCAATTCTCTCACACTTGATTTTGCTTTACCAGGTCACAGTTGTCCAGCTGTAAACCCATGGTTTTACACGCTACACTCAAATTATTCCTCTGAATTATCTTGCTTTAAACATAATAACATATCATTTGACTTTTTAAATTTAAACACGAGACTTTTTACACATCCATTTTCTTCTCGTTGTTGCCATCCAGCGTCTTTTGATAAATTTCTACCTTTGTAAAGTTTTACCCAGATAAGGATGTGTTTGGTAGAGAATGAATTGTATAAAATTATGATTAAATATTACTTTTTATTCTTTTCTAATAAAAGAATGACAAATTAAAATTTTCTTTCTGAAAAAATTTAAATCAAACTGAAAATGCTAAAAATCATGGAAAAATGATTGTATAAAACTGTGATTCCACGTCATCCCTATCCCTTTTCAATACGAGAATGACAAATCATATTTTTTCTCTTGATTTTTAAGATTTTTAGTTGGATTTGAATTTTTTCAGGGGAAAAAAGCTAAAAATTAGGAGGAAAAATCTAATTTGTCATTCTCCTATTGGAAAGGGATAGGGATGACATGGAATCACAGTTTCATACAATTTCTCCTCAAAATCAGGAAGAAAAATTTGATTTGTTTTTCTCCTATTAAAAAGAGATAGAGGTGAACTACCGAAAACACAGAAGGATAAAAATATTTATATGTTGCTGCTTAATTTGACTTCGCAACAGTTTTCCCATAACTTTTCTCTTAATTATTGTCGTTTGCACCACTTAGTTCGAATTTTATTAAGAGTGAATCCATTTGTTTTTATTTAAGTCTGAGTAATTTTTTTTAATTATAATTGTAATAGTAACTATAAGTGTGACGTAAAAAATATACTATACCTGCCAATGAGGCCTATTTTAAATTTATATCTAGCTAAATCCTACTATATACGGGCCTTGTCCAAAGTGCCTAGTTTAGGATAAGTTATGTTGGTGTTGTACGTTATGATGTTTAATATAAATTTTTATAATTATCACTCAATATTATTGTACTTGTACCCTAATATATGTTACATCTATTCATGTTACCTTAGATGTATAATGACTTTTTTTGTCGAATCTTTATAAAAAGATCATTTTAATCTTTCATTTAATTTTTTATTTTTTTACTCCTTAAATTTACAATTTTTTTGTTAAATCATCCTAATTTGGATGAAAAATTTAACATTTATTAACTTTGCTAATGATACATGTAGATTACCATGTGGTTGACATGTCAACATTTAATTAAAATTTTAAAATTTTAAAATATTTAAAAACGCTTTTATATTTTTAATAATTTTAATAATTTTTAATATTATTTTTAAATTTTTAAATTTAAAAAATTAATTAAAAGTTTATGTATCATCCACGTGGCAATCTACTGTATGTTATGGCAACAAAATAAAAAAAACGTGAATTATTCCATTTGTTTTAAGATAATTTAATAAAAAATATAAATTTCAAAACTAAAAAAAAAGCAAAAAATTAAGTGTAAGAAAAAAAATGGATTAAGCCTACCTTAAACTCTTGTCCAAAATTTAATCGTGAGCATTAAGAAATCGCGTTCAAAATCCCGGTGCTTCCAAATATTCAATCCGACAAAAACCAAAATATTCAAAAAGCGTATACATGATTTCAAAAATGGAAAGAAGTTTGTTTATTATCTACTTTAGAAATTGGATTTGATAAAGTCAACATTGACCTGATCAAGCCACGTCATGGCTGAATTTTCCCAACTGATTTCATGTCAACTCGGTTGCATTTGGGTCAAACTTTCAAAGTTTTTTGCAGACTTCAACCAATACCGAAAGTTCAATGAACCTTATTTGTCAACTCAAGTATGAAAATTTTGACTAAACACAAGGCTTCAAATTTAAAAGATAAAAAATTACGCTTTTATTTCATTTTTAAATTTATACTTTTTTCTTAAACTAGCTCAAAACATAATTTTTTCTCTTTTTTAATATTTAAATTTATATTTTTTTCAAATTAATTTAAAATAGACGAAAAATTAACAGCTATTAATTTTATTGATACAATCACGTATATGTCACGTTAACAAATAATTAAAATTTTTAAAAAGTTCAAAAATTATTAATTTTAACAAAAGTAAAAAAAGTTATTACATTTAAAAAAAATTAAAATTATATAAAATTATTTTTGATTATTTTCATTAATAAAAATAAAGTATAAAAATAATACTTTTTAAAAATAGGTTAAAATTGATTTTTTTTATATATATATATATTTTATCTTTTTCTGATCTCTTCTCCAAATCCTAGTCACGGCCCCTCCAAATTGCCGCTGACGCCATTTCCTTGTCTCTCCACTCACGTTTCTCGGCTTAGATTTCCTCAAAACCCAATTCAAAACCTTCGGAAAAATCCAAGAAAAATAGAATAAAAGGAAACTCGATCAGTCGTCATTTCCCACCAGATAGGTCTCGTTTTCCAGTATGATAATCTTCACCATCCAAGGAAGCTTTTCACTGTTGGGATCATCAAATGGACATCTCAAACCCCTTTAATCGGTCAAATCCAAACGGGTTGTATTCTCTCCTTAACTTTTCTTGTTCTTATTTAGTGTATAACTCTTCATTTTGTTCTTGATGTTTCTGCCATAACCCTCTGCTTCTTATTTGTCATTCTTCATTCATTTTCCCTTATCTTCTGCTTTAACTTGATCTCCATTGCCTCGATAGGTCTGACCTCTTGATTGATATTGTTAGGGCTTGCTTTCATGCTATGAAACTATGCCATTGTGCAAGGTCAGGAGGTTGGTAATGGTGGCAAATCGGTATACCAAAAGCATGGGGAAGTTCAAGATAAGATTTGAAGAACTGGTCATGGCTTTTTCAAGTTCATTTTCATATATTCTTGTATTTGTTGTTGAAAATTCTCATATTTGTTGTTCTTCACTAGTTTGTATTGGTTGTTTATTAAAAAAAAATCAGATTGGTTATTTTTTATTTGTTGATTCATTTATAAAATTATATTAAATATCATAAAATATATTCCTATTTAGTATATTTTAAATTCTAATATACTATATTTAAAATTAAATAAATTATATTAGTATCATCTAGAAAGCGTAGGTTTTAGACACCAATAAATAGTGTCATGTCATTAAATTTTAAAGATAACAAAATATTATTATACACTCATCTATATCTAATATCTTCTTCAACTTAATTTAATTTTAATTAAATTATGTAAAACAATTAAATTTTCTTCTTTCTTCTTTTACAAAATTTTTAGAGGAAGATATGTGTCTAGAGGAACCTCAAGACTTCGAATATGTTTGAGACTGTAGCTTATCTCCTGATTTGTTAAGGATGGTAGAGCAAGTCGAAAAACAGATCCTACCTTACAAAAAAATCAGCGGAGATTGTGGGCTTAGGAGAAAAGAAAGAGGTGAAGATCAGAGCATGTATCACTGCAAAGACAAAGCGAGATGTCATTAAGTTACTCTAAGAATTCAAAGATGTTTTCGCATGATCAAGATATGCATGATCTGCTAAGACATATGGATGCTGTTGAGACTAAGAAATATTAGAAAATGTCCATAAGGGTGTTTGAGGAACACATGCTAATAGTTTTGCAATGGCCAAGAAAATCATGAGATACTCTTCCATGACATTGCTCTATGAGGGGCATGGATGTCATCGAATTGATCGCGCCGAAAGCTTCTAGTGGTCATCGAGTCATCTTTGTGGTCATCGATTACTTCACTAAATGGGTAAAAGCTGCTTCATATGCCGGTGTCAAAATGGGCAGACAACAAATTCCTGAAAAGGAAATCATATGTCGGTATGGAATGCCAAAAGGCTCATATCAGACAATGCATTGAATTTGAACAACGACATGACATCAGAAGTTTGCAGTCTGTTCAAGATTAACACCATGTCGCCCAAAATGAACAGTTCAATGGAGGCAAAAAAAAGCAAAAACAAAAAAACCTCTACCGGGGCACCTCATTTCCCATTGGTATATGGAATAGAGGCAGTCTTACCCATCGAAGGTGATATTTCTTCCCTTCGAGTCTTGTCAGAGTTGAAGTTGGATGAAGCAGAATGGATCCAAGCCCGATATGATCAGTTAAATTTGATCGAAGAGTAAGGGTTGAAAGCTATCCGTCATGGTCAAATGTACCAAAAGCGAATGATACGAGTTCACCAAAAAAGTTCGCTCCAGAGAATTCTATGAGGGGGACCTGATATCAAAGAAGATTCTTCCCATACAAAAGAACTTCAGAAGAAAGTAGATGTCAAATTGGAAAGGACCTTATGAGGAATGCCTTATCTGGAAAAGCGTTGATATTGACCAAGATGGATGGCAAGAACCTGCCTAATCTTGAGAATTCTGATTCAAGCAATAAATACTTCACTTGAAAAAGAAACGAAAAGAAAAAAAAAACAAACCGAAAAAGAAAAAGAAAAAGGATAGGCCAAGGTGAAAACTCGCAAAGGGCGTCTTGAGACCAAAGGGGTTTTGAATTGAAAACCCAGGAATAGGCAGTTCAAATTTTGATCGAATGTGGGGCATGCGGTAGTATTGTCCTCTTCGAATTAATAAGAAGGAGAGATGCTACATCTTGGGGCATCAACAAAGTCTTCTAGGACTTCTAAACACATATCAAGTTCAAAAGGGTCCTCAGGATGTTTGGGACAGAGAAGCTCATGCTGCGATATCTGGGGCACCTACTTCCATTTTTTGTATTTTGGTAAAATACACCATCTTGATTAATTTATTCTCATTTTTTTATTCTAGAAAAATTTGCTATTTTGATTGATTCATTCATTTCGAGCATTTGCTCTCAACAAAATTTCATCTTTTCCATTTTGATAATCTTTTTCAAGCATTTTTCATTGAAATAACGATTACTGGACTGATAATATTCAAGCAGAAGGAGTTTTGCATATTACTCTAAAAACTTCTAAATAGTATGAGGACCTGAAACAAGACTATTGTTTAGAACTAACCAACTTAAGAGTTAGAAGCATTCGAGAAAGAATAGTCTAAATTACGACTATTTCTTGGTTTTTCTGTCAAAGATACCGACTGAACAAGAAGGCATCAACGATGGAACCTTGATGAACAACGAGGAATGACAACTCAAACATTAAAAAGGGATCATTCTCATGACATTCTGCATTCATGCAAATATCATTCATACACATATAGTTAGGAGCATGTGATTCATTCTAATCATGTCATCCTAAACACTAGGCATAAGTAGGTCCATAAAATAGATTTTATAGGTCATGTTCCCTAGAGAACAGATCAAAGAAATAGATCCTATACCCCTGAAGTTGCAGTGGGATAGATTGAAGTCATTAAAGCAGATATTGTCTTCATGTATTGGCGTGAAGTAGATCGAATATAGCAGGTCATGTCTTCCTATATTGGTAGGAAGTGGATCGAAGATGCAAATCTTGTCTTCCCATACTGGTGGCGAAGTAGATCGAAGAAAACAGATCTTGTCTTCATGTATTGGTAGGAAGTGGATCGAAGATGCAGATCTTGTCTTCCCATACTGGTGGCGAAGTAGATCGAAGAAAACAGATCTTATCTCTCTAAAGTTGCAGTAGAGTAGATCATATCAAACCTTATCTCTCTGGCGGTACAGTGGAGCAGATTAAAGCTACGACGACGAATCTTGCTTCCCTGATATTGCAATTTAAAAGATTGAAGCCGCAACGGCGAATCTTACTTCCCTGGCAGTACAGTGGAACTGATTAAAGCTACAACGGTGAATCTTGCTTCCCCAACATTGCAATTTAAAAGATTGAAGCCGCAACAACGAATCTTACTTCCTTGGTGGTGCAGCGGGACTGATTAAAGCTACAACGGTGAATCTTACTTTCCCGATATTGCAATTTAAAAGATTGAAGCCGCAATGGCGAATCTTACTTCCATGGCGATGCAGTGGAGCATATTAAAGCTACAACGGTGAATCTTGCTTCCCTGACATTGCAATTAAAAAGATTGAAGCCGCAATGGCGAATCTTACTTCCCTAGCGATACAGTGGAGCAGATTAAAGCTACAACGGCGAATCTTACTTCCTCGACATTGTAATTTAAAAGATTGAAGCCGTAACAACGAATCTTACTTCCTTGGTGGTGCAGCGGAACTGATTAAAGCTACAACAACGAATCTTGCTTCCCCGACAATGCAGTTAATCAGATTAAAACCACAGATCTTATCTCCCTAAGCAGTAGTGGAGCAGATCGCATCAAGTCTTATCTCCCTAAGCAGTAGTGGAGCAGACGAAAAAAACCAATCCTATCTCCCTGAAGTTGCAGTGGAGTGGATTAAAACCACAGATCTTATCTCCCTAAGCAGTAGTGGAGCAGATCACATCAAGTTTTATCTCCCTAAGCAGTAGTGGAGCAGACCGAAAAATACCAATCCTATCTCCCTGAAGTTGCAGTAGAGCGGATTAAAACCACAGATCTTATCTCCCTAAGCAGTAGTGGAGCAGATCGCATCAAGTCTTATCTCCCTAAGCAGTAGTGGAGTAGACTGAAAAAAACCAATCCTATCTCCCTAAAGTTGCAGTGGAACGGATTAAAACCACAGATCTTACCTCTCTAAGCAGTAGTGGAGCATATCACATCAAGTCTTATCTCCCTAAGCAGTAGTGGAGCAGACAAAAGAAACCAATCCTATCTCCCTGAAGTTGCAGTGGAGCGGATTAAAACCCAATCTCATCCCCATGGAGTTACAGCAGAGTAGATTGAAGCTACAAGTTGTGTCTGAAGTTGCAATAGGGTGGATCAAAGCAACAAGACGCAGTGGACTGGAATGAAGCTACTTGAAGAAAAGAAGCACCAGAATAAGTCAAGACTCAACGAGACCGGGCAAAATTGGCCTTTTTGAAGTCTTTGCTCCATTCTCGTTACACGACAATGAGCAAAGAGGGGCAGCTGTAAGACTCAATTTTTGCCCGGGCCCAGGCAAACAGAAACAAAACCAAAAATCCAAACACAAAATAAATCAAATCCATTACAAATCCGAAAACAAACTAAACCAAGCCCAAACCTAACCCTAGTAGCCCAAAGCCCACTAACTAGCCTCAAGCTAGCTGCAGCTCCTACCCCCAGGCCTATGCCACACCTCTAGCACCGCACGCCTCCATGCGCCTGCCACTGCCGTCAGTTTGACACCTACAGAAGAAAGCATCACATGCAACAAAAAGAAGCAGAAAAACAAATCACAAAACAACAAAAAATAGATATTAAAAAGTCGTGTAAATCGGCTATAAAAGCCTAAATCGGATGCTTGTACAGGTTGCTACCCCTTTTTACGAATTTTTGAAATAAAAAGAACGAAATGTTGCTGTTTTCTTCTTTTTCGATTCATCTATTTATTTTATTTATCTGTTTTGCAAATATTTAAAAAAACTAGTAATAAAAAAGGATAAAAAAGAGAAGGGAAGAAACTTACCTAGGGCCGCATGCAAGGTCCGTCGCCGGAATCGTCTTGGTCGGTGAAATCGGGACCGAATGGAGGCCATGGGGTTTCTCTTCTTTCGGCTTTCGAGCCCAGAAGCTTCGGCCTTCAAATGGCCTTTAAATCGGTAAAAGACCTGATCTTTGCGTCGCTCCGACCATCGCCTACGGCGGAGTCACGGCGGCGCAGATGGTGGCCCTGTTGACCGGAGTTGAAGGCTGAGAGAGAACCAAACTGTTCTCTGTTTTTTCTAAAAAAAAATGAAGCTGGAAATGTTTGTTGTTTTTCTTTTTTTGCCATTTATATCAGATATAAAACGGCGCTGTTTGGCCCCCTTACCCGCGTGCGTGACCCGACCCGTTCCAAGGGATCCGCGTATTTCTGTTGAGTGGGCTATTTGCGCCCTTGGTCCTTCCTCGTTGTTGATTGTTTTAATTTAGTCTTTTTGCTTGTTTATTTATTTTCTTTATTTTGGCCCCGCAAATTTTTCGCATGTTCCAATTTAGTCCGCGCATAAATGCTGCGCTTCAGGACTTGGGCATATTGCTCGATCAGTTCTTCGCACTTTGCGTGTGCTTCATTTCAGCCCCCTAAACCTTTTATTTACGAATTTGGCCCTAAATTATTGGTCTGATTTCAATTCAATCCTCGGCCTTTTAAACTTCAAGTTTTTTTTTTATTTTTTATATAAATATACATATTTAAAAATCAGTTTCATTTAATATTTTATTTAATGTTATTTACTAATTTATATATATTAACTTCAGATTTTGTCATATCCATATACATGCATACATTTTATAATACACATACTTATACATGTTTATATTCTATAATCTATATGCATTTTTTTTATATATCTATGTATATATAATTTTATGTAATATTGACATATAAAAAATACATTTTTTATGTTTTATCGTTTTAAAATATGTACATGCATGTATATATTTTTATGTAATATTGACATATATTTTATGATATATATATACACGTTTTTTATTTTATAAAAATTGTCCACATAAATATACATATGTCTTTTCACATTTTTTTAATTTTATTCATCTTCTTTATTGTTATTATTATTTATTTACTTATTTACGTGTTTATTATTATTTCAAAAGGATATTTTAATTCTATTCGTTTATTTACTTGTTATTAAGTGATTGATTCATCTATTATATTTATTTATTCTATTTTTGATGATTGTTTGTATTATTTATCCTTAACTCGTTATATTCGTTATTGTTTTGTCACACATGTTACCACCATGCATCAAAAGGAAATTTTTTTAAAATAAGGCAATATTCCGTATTTGGAAATTCGAGAAGCCGTGCCCTAACTTACTGAGTTTCGATTTTTCTCGCGTTGAACCTAAATAACCGAATATCCTTTTAAAATTAAAATAAATGAGGTTTAAATATAAAAACAAAAGGCAAGCTTACTCTAAAAAATACGAGGTGTCATGTCCTAACTTACTGGATATGACATCTTGTTACTTCGAGATAAGGAAGCATTTTCTATTTTTTATTTATTCGACTATTTTTAAAGTAACACAATAAAGAGGGATCATATTTTTTTTAAAACTCTTTTCGAGTTTTGATCTTCGACACTGAGACATTAATTAATCAACTAGGTATCAATTTTGGGCGTATCGATGGTGCTAATCCTTCCTCGTGCATAACTGACTCCCGAACCCGTTTTTTGAATTTCGTAAACCAAAATCGTTGTTTTAATAAAAATTAAATCATTTATTAAAAACAATCTCTTTTCGGTGACCCGATCACACCTCATCAAAAAAGATTTGTGGCGACTCCCATTTTAATTTTCGTTTTCAAAATCCAAATCGACCCAATTTTATCAAAAAAATAGTGTCAACAATTATTATACACTCATCTATATCTAATATATTCTTCAACTTAATTTAATTTTAATTAAATTATGTAAAACAATTAAATTTTCTTCTTTCTTCTTTTACAAAATTTTTAGACTAGCAGATGTTTTACACATGGACATGTTACTAAATGTATCCCTGGTTGGGACCTTATTTGCTGCATGAACCCATCTCTATGTTCTGTTCGATTTTCTCTTATCACCTGTTTTTGGCCTTTTCTTCTTCTTGTATGGCGTGTATGCCTGCAAATCATGAACATCTGAAAGAAGGTCCAATTATATATATAAGAAAAAAACAACACATCAACATGTTACTGATTTCCTCTTAACCTTTCATTTGGACTTCACCATTTGCCTTAATATTGGGTTGTTATAGAATTTAAGTACGAGTTTAAATGGACTTGGACAAATATTTTAGGTCAAAATTTGCTATTAATCTCTTTATTATGTATAAATTGTGTATTTAGTTCTTGTATTTTAATTTGTTCACTTTTAATTATGTATTTTTTAAAATTTTAGAATAAATCAAATTATAGTTATTAAATTCATTAAGTGAAATTTTGCTGTTTTTAACATTTGATGTGGCAAACACATTATTACATGTATAATGTCAAGTCAACTTGTTATTTCTACATATTACTTATAAAAAACCTATTAGTAGATTTATCGATTGTTGTTTGTATTAAGACTGAAATTTTGAAATTCGAAAAATATTACTGTTGAAACCGTTTTTTGAAAACAAAAATCTAGTTGTCGACTTTAAAAATAAAACTGGAGTCGCCACCGATCCTTTATTAAGGTGTGATCGGCTCACCTTAAAAATTATTTTGGTCTACGAATTTTGAGAAAACGAGTTCGAGAGTCAGTTACGCACGAGGAAGGGTTAGCACCCTCGTAACGCCCAAAATCGATACCAAATTGATTATTTGATGTCTTAGTGTTGAAGGTTAAAAAGATTTTAAAATCAACTCAAATGATGAAATTTAAAAAAGGATAATCAATTGTTCAAGTCATATAAAGAAATCAAGTCCCAATACGTTAGGGTACAATTCCTCATAATCCCCGAACTTTGAATATCAATTTTATTTTATGTGAAAATCTTCATTTTGAGAAAGTAACATGCCGCACCCAATGCGTTAGGACACAACAGGTTAAGTTCCCAAAAATGATTTTTATACTCATGCATTTTGAATAAAGAATATCCTCGGTTATCTAAGATTAGCAAAGAAAATCGGAACCCAATACGTTAGGGCTCAATTTCCTCGAAAATCCCAAACCTTGAATATTGTTTTTATTCAAAAAAAAACTTTTAAATCAAGAAAATAATTTTGATGTATTGTCAAAACAAAAATATATTTCCAAAAGGTAAGTTAAAAGTTAGTGTATAATATTAGACAAAAACTTTAACTTAAAGCATATATGAATATATATTTACAAAATAAAAAAAAATAAACGTATATGTATAGGTAAGTCATAAAAATATGCTTATGTATATATCCAAATATTTACATATATGTACAATATATAAAATAATAAAAATATTTATAATGATTTAAAAATATGAAAATGTATACATAAATATATCATGGAAAATGTATGTGTATTTTAAATTGTAAAATATGGGAAACATGTAACAATTCTAAAATGTATATGTATACATATATATATATATTTGTAAAAAAAGAATGAAGAATAATATATAAAAAAATACGTATATACATATTTAAAAAAAAAAAGATTTTCGGAACTAAAATATAAGAGTATATATATAGAAGTTAGGAAATAAAATTGAAATAAAAACATATGAATAAAATATATATATAAAAAATACGTATACTACAAAAAAATGCACATATGTATATTATATAAAAAAACTATGCGTATGTACAAATATAAAAAAATGATGGTAATAAATAATATAACAATAATAATAAATGACGGGAGAAAATAAATTTAAAAAAAACAACAAATTGCAAAAAAAAGGACCAAATAGTTAAAAAATTAAAATAACTAGAAATAAATGAAATTTATGCAAAATAATGGGCCAAATCGCGACAGGCGAATTACATGGAGGGCCAAATCAGAAATAATCCGCCTCCCCAAAACGTTGTGCAGTGATATGGGCTGAAATGAACAAAGGCAGAAACATGCGGGCCAAATTAAAAAGAAAACAAAAACTGATTTAAAAACGATTTAAAATTTTAAGGACCAAATGCGCAAAAATAGACCATTTAAAGGAAAACGCGCGGATCCTGAAACCGGGTCGGGTCGACGCGCGGATTCCCCCCAAAACGGCGTCGTTTGATTCTTACTATTAAAACTAAAATTTCCCCTCAAATCACTTTACTTCACTTTAAAAAAAAAAAAACAAAACAGAGGGAGAGGGGTTTTCTCTGCTAGGGTTTTCCCCTAACCCAAGCACCCTCATGCCGCCGCCGTCGTGTCCACCGTGGTGCCTCCGCGAACGGCTCTCGGATCCAGGTAAGTTAACTCCTTTCTTTTATTATTTCTTTAAAGAAAATGAAACGAACATATAAACAATCAGAAAAAAACGAAGATAGAGAAAAAAACAAATAACCTTTCAAAATCTATTTGATTCTCTGCTTTTGTATTTTCAATGGTCTTTTTTTGATACAATTTTCGTAACCCCTTTTCCCATCCCCCCTTTAAAATCCCTTTACAATCAGTTTATATAACTGAAATAAAGAAAAATATTCTGTTATTGTTGCCTCTACTCTGGTGTTGGTTCCGTTTTTCTCGCAGGTACGGGAGTCGTGGAAGAGGCGCACGTGCGCGGAGGGTCGTGCTGCGACATTCGCGGCGGCGTGTAAGGGTGAAATTGCTGCGGCGGCTACTAGGGTTTTTGATTTTTTTTGATTTGGCCGAAAATTTGTTAAGCTTTGGGCTTGCTGGGCTGTTGGTATTTTGGGCTTGTGTTTTTTTGTTTGGGAAATGTATTTTGGGTCAATTAATTGGGCCTGCTGTTGTAATAATGGTTGGGCATTTATTTTTTATTTGCATTTGGTTTTATTATTGGTGGGGCCGGGCAAAAATTGGGCCCTACAATTACAATTAAGAATGATTGAACTGGAGAATGTGGACTAGTTTTACAACTTTACACACAATATAGGAATGATAGCATAATTTAACCCAATAAATTTAGCTACTATTATTTTTTATTAAGACCAAAATTTCAAAATTAAAAAAGTATAGAGATTAAAATTAATAAAATTAAAATATAAGTAGTAAGTTTATAACTTAACATAACTCGACAAATATTTCGAATTGATTTTGGACATTTATAAATGCATCACTTTTGAGGGGCAACAAGTTTGAATCTCAATGTATGATTTATCGATTCTGTTGACCTCATACCCACGTCATGGATTCGAATTGGTGGAGCAACAAGTTCAAATTTATGCTATTAGATGATCATTTCAACTTATGTTATCATGTAAGTACATTATGTAATTAAGCTGTTGATCTGTTAAATTTGAGTTAAAATTTAATTCAAAATTTGTGAAATATAATTCGATCACTCAAAACTTAAATAAATTCATGTATTTAACATTTAAAATAAATAATATAGTAATAAATATAAAAGCTATGTCATATTAAACATTTTTCGTGCCATAAAAAATAGTAAATTATAAATTTAAATACCTCGAGTCATGGGTGAATTTAATTCCAGGTTAACATATTTTCTAGTAACCTTGTTAACAAATAACAACCCTTGATCCAATAGTTGGCTACACTCAGTCGACGAAAGAGAGAAATAAAGATAAAGGCAAAGAAGGAAGGAAAGAAAGGGTCAAAAAGGAAGGGATGGGGACGAGAGAGAGGGATAGGGAGAGGGATAAAGATCGAGAGCTGCTTATCCCCGTCGCAACCATCTCCGACGATGAAGACTCCAAATCCTCCTCCTCTCCTCCTACTCCTACAATCTCCTCCACCTCCCATGGCCGCGAGGTGCTTGCCTTTCTTTCTTTCTTTCTTTCATCGACATGCATATGCATGCAATTGCATCATGATTTGTTTCATTTCCACTTAGATCCCATTTATGCAAGATTACATCAGGTTTGGGATTTGAATCCCATCTTTTGTGACCCTTTTACACAAGATGTAGACAACATTGTTCGAACCCGTGGCTTGGTTCGGAGATGGCATTTAGGTTTGAAGTTGGAACCTATTATTTGCAATCCTTTTATGAAAATCTTGTGATCTTTCGATTATTTATGAAATACTTTATCAAAATCTGACAATAAAAGTCTCTTGCAGCTTCTTGTTTGTGAATATGGTTTTAACTTTGTTTTGCAATCGGGCATAGGCATTTTTAAAAGTAATCCGTAGCTGGGCATGGAAAAAGTTTATGACAGGGTGGTAAGTCCTTTTCATCTTCAACCTTGGTACATTTTGCTCTTCTCTTGGCTTCCTATATAGCATTGATTTGACTCTTATTTTTTAACATGTCCAACCCCATGCAAGAATATGAATCTTTTAGTATTCTTCAAATACACTAAAAATTTTGGAAAAAATTGAACATACTCCGTATCCTACACATACAAGTACCTAAACCCGACACTCGCATCAAAGTAGCATAGGCTACATTACATATTCGAAGTTATCAGTGAGCATTTAGTTCATATCCATGAGTTCATTAATTAGCTTGAAAATGATATTCAAGATCATAAAGCGTTAAAAATAATTGAGATTCTTTGAATTTTGTTTGTGATGAAATGTGATATTTGCAGTGTCATACTTTTTCCACTGGCCATTACATTCTATGTTACTTGGGGTTTTATTCATCTCGTTGATGGTTTCTTCTCCCCAGTCTATGATCACCTAGGCATCAATATTTTTGGTAAGGCAAATTTCCTTCCTTTCCTTGGATCATCTTTTAACTTATTTTTTGATTGAGTTCATCACCTCCATGTCGCTACGTTTCTTCATTTTTCTTTTAAGTACTTGTATTCTATACTATACATTTTCGAGCATGGGTTTAAAGATATGACCTTTCAAATATAGAGAGAAACATAGAAAATTTGAACATACTGATGTTGGTATATCGTATATGTATAAAACTCGACCGAGTCCTTCTTGAAACATAACCTAGAATCAATGCTTCATTATCTAAAGGAATCTCGAGAAGCAGTGCCATTGTATTTTATCTGAATCATCATAAGGCATGACCGATCTTATAAGTTCAATTAATCTAACCTTTTTCAGATGTCAGGCTATATAATTGTTGCTTTGGAAACATGATGCAGGTCTAGGATTTGCTACATCTATCACATTTATCTTTTTAGTAGGCATTTTCATGTCATCTTGGGTGGGGGCTTCGGTTCTTACTCTCGGCGAATTGTTCATTAAGAAGATGCCGCTAGTGAGCTATATTTATAGTGCCTCAAAGCAAATAAGTGCTGCAATCTCACCAGGTAAAGTCTTTCTTTGTATATTTGTCGTCCGTAGTTTCCGAACTAACTCGAAAGTGACACCAAATATATCGACTTGCAGATCAGAATTCTAATGCTTTCAAAGAAGTCGCAATCATTCGGCATCCTGGTAAGGGGCAATATATGTTTGGTTTCATTACTTCTACAGTTGTTCTTCAAAAGGGTATAGGTGAAGAAGAACTTTGTTGTGTTTATGTTCCCACAAATCATCTGTATCTTGGTGATGTCCTTCTCATTAGTTCAACTGATATTTTGAGGCCTAATATATCCGTTCGAGAGGGGATCGGTATGAAACCAAAATCCAAGCTCAAACTTAAACTTAAACTCGAAATGAAAATCGAAGCGTCCTGTATTAATAATTTCAAGTGTTTTTGCTGCAGAAATTGTTATCTCTGGGGGCATGTCTGTGCCTAAATTATTCACTATGATTGATCCTTCCGGCATTTCAGCAACAAGAACAGTCAATTTTGAAGCATCAGTATGAAAATGGATTAACAATAATTAGAGCTTAATTTCTGTTTCTTATATATACATATTGGACCAAGCATACACTCAATTCATTCAAGAAATCAATATTTGAAAACATATATATGGTACAATGGATGGTAGTTCTTAGTTTCATTTTTTTTTTCAAATTAGTGCTTCTTTCCTTTTCGTTTTTGCCTCATAAGATACTGTTGGAAGGGAGAGAAGAAGCAAAGAAAAACTTCAGAGGAAAACTTAAAGGAAGAGAGAAATGCAAGAACAATTTTTTTTTTCTTTCTTTCTTACTTGAAATGCCTTAACCAAGCATGTTTACAAATTCTTATCTAAATTATATCCTAATTCTTAACCACCCATCATTATTCTTATCCAAAATATAATACTTATCTAATCCTAGTCAGCATTTTTATCCTAAAGCTTATCTAATGATTGGTCACTAAAATATAACAACAAATCTAGTTAAAATAAAACAATATTAACAATATTTTAAACATTAAAAATAACATTATTTTCAACACTCCTCCTTTCTATTTTTAATGGATACACCAAGATTTCTCCTTAATGCTTTAAACTTTGCCTTGGGTAAAACTTTAATCAAAATATCTGCAAGATGGTCTTCTTAGGTGCAGTGGATCAACTTAACTCATTTTCTGTTTCAGCTTCTTGAACAAAATGATACTTGATTTAATGTGCTTGGTTTGTCCATAGAAAACTGGAATTTTTGCCATTGACACAACTAATTGATTACCACACCTGATTTTTACTATTTTATTTTGAGTCAGGCCCAAATCTTTTAACAATTTTCTCAACTAGATTGCTTGATTTACAGTGACTGCAACTGCAATAAATTTTGCTTCTGCAGTTGAATGTGTCATAATTTCTTTATTTTTAGAGTACCATGCAAATGCACCTGAACCAAGTATAAATAAATAGCTTGAAGTGCTTTTCATATCATCACAGGATCCAACCCAATAATTGTCTATATAGCCCAACAATTTCACTTCAACTAACTTTTAGAATAAACACCAAAATCAATTACCCCTTTAATGTATCTTAACACTCTTTTTCCAATTCTGAGGCGAGCTTCACTTAGATATGCATAAATCTGGAAATAAGATTGACATCAAACATTATGTTTGGTCTAGTTGCTATATCAAACACAACAAGCAACCAATTAGGTTTCTATAATTGGTTTCATCAACCATGGCGGAGCCAACATCTTTGTTGAGCTTCTGATTTTAATCAAATAGGGTGCTAACAATTTTGCAATTCTCTATGTTGAATTTTTTTAGCACTTGCTTGGCATAGTTTTGTTGAGAAATGAAAGTTCCTTGCTTGAATTTAGAAATCCCGATTCCAAGGAAGTAGGACATCTTTATCAAAATTTTCATTTCTAATACTTTCATCATTTGATCTTTGAATTGTTGCACCAATTTATAGTTTCTCCATGTCACTAATAAGTCATCAACATACAGAGAGACAACCAACAAGTCATTTTTATCAGTAGTTTTGGCATACAATGTAGCCTCACTAAGACTTTTCTTGAATCCCAAACTCAACAAAATGATCATCAATTCTAGAATATTAAGCTCTTCTAGCTTGTTTCATTCCATACAAGGTCTTCTTTAGTAGACAAACTTTGTCTTTATTCCCTTTAGCGACAATGTTGGGAAATGTGCCCATATTGTAGTAAACATGTAACTGTTTTCTATATATTTGAACGATGAATAAATAGATAAAGTTAATTTCACATTTCACTATTATATCTTTTGTGTTCCTATGTTTCATGTTTTGCATACATAGCGAAGTTATGACAAGCAAATATTAGCTCATTAATTGTTTAAGTTCAAATTGATGATAAGTGGCACTATAAGAACGATTATATTGCAAGAAAGACAACTTACTTCAATAGATAATCTAAACAAGTTTGTAATATCGTAAAAGAATCAAAATGAGCATTCGATTCAAATACATAGAAGGATTATTATGTCATCTATAATTCAAATTAGGGAAATGGCTAGTCTTGGCTATCGGAGCAGTTGACTCAACAGGTAGAGACATAGATGTATTCATTGAAAGAATGATACATTGGTTTGAACACAAGTTGAATTAATTTTGAATCCGTTTGTGAATTGATTCACTTGTAATGTTCATGGTGTGACTTACCTAAATTGTGAGTTAGTCACTGACCGTGAATATGTAACTCATGTGCTTTGATATAAGTGGAGGCTTATGCTCTAAAGATGATCTAGCCGATAGTCGGTATGTTGGATACATGATTTGTGCATAACATGACTTTACTAGCAACAATGGAATTTATAGCTTGATTAAAGAGTTAACGATATCCTCTCATTGGCATTGTGTGGATTGATAAATACAGAACGTGGCCACAGGTTGCTTGTTTTCTAACGAGCAACTTATCATAGTCATTAGTTGACAGTAACTATATTAATTATTAAGAAGACACAATGGTGACAATGAGATAAAATTGGATTGCATTGAGTGAATGAATTTAACTAAATGAAATCAAGGATATCATATGATGGTAACACACACATGACAAGGTCATTGGATAAAACAGTTGGATGAACTGCTTTCATAAAGAGTATATAATAATGAGGTTTCAATTATGATGCTTCTTGTGGACTCACTCCATGATTAAGTAAATTGTGAATTATCAAAACGATTCTTCTAGACATAATTGTAATTACTCGAGCCTAATTGCATATGTTCGGCTAGTCCCTCTATTAGCTCAACAAAAGCTCGATCGGACTGCATTTGAATCAAAAAAAAATTCTATGACTTCTGGAAAGAATTTAGTTGAGTCTATTTATTCGATATAGAATTAAAATAGGTGATAATGTGAATTGTTCAATTAGAAAATTTGATTAAAGATTTTTCTTAAAAGATTAATATGGAAAATCTCAGTGATTTTTTAGAAAATTAATTTTAATTAAGGAAAAATTAATTAATTAAAATAATATGATATTTTTGAAAATTAATTTTCAAGTCAAATAATTGGCCCAATGGGTAATTGAACTAGAAAATTGGACCCGAGATCGAAAATTAAACCCTAGAACCAAAACCTGAGACAAAAATCCAAAAACTAGTTGAACCGAACCCTACGTATGAAACTGGGTTGATGGTCCAACTGGTGGCTAGATTAGACCGGTTGGACCGTCACTAGCCTGGATCAAACTGGGAACAGTTGAACCAGCTAGGCCCATTCGGGCAAAATGACGACGATTCGAGGTGTCGGGGGAGTCACACTGAAGATGGAAATCTGATGGCCAGTGGATGGTCAGCGGCGGCAATTCTTTGATGGTAGAGCAATGGAAAAATTAGACTCCTAGTATGACTCTACCGGATAACTTGATTTCAAATTAATTTTTCCAAAGATAATATTGTTTTAATTAATTTAATATTAAATTTAATTTAATATTTGTTTAGATATTAATATGAGATATCAAATCTAATTTAATATTTATCTAGATAATATTATTAATTTAATATTTATGTAATTAATTCTAACTCTTGTTGATCTCTCTCTAAATTCTCCTTATATAAAGAAAGTCTGGTCATTATTCTCACACACTTGAATTCAAGAAAAGTTGTAGAGAGGAAAATATTTGAAGAAATTATTCCAGGAAATTTTTAGAGATAATTTTTATTTACAACTTAACCTTAGAAGTTTAAAAAAATTGCAAAATTACCCTACTGATCATTTTGTGAAAAAAATTACTGATTCGAAGTGTGTCCACACTCTACAAATGTGAGCTTGAGGATGGCGGAGAAAACCACACGATCAAAGCGTTTATCCTAAACAAATAAAAAAGGTACGAATTTTGATTAAGTGTTTATTACTTTAGATAACATAACCAAGTTCTTGTTTTGAAAAAAAAATTAAAACTTTGGTTTTCCCTTAAACCTATTTTCCGCTACGTTTTCCAAACTCAATCCTCCAATGGACAAAACCTTTAGGTTGTTCAATATAGATCACCTACTGAAGATAACCATTCAAAAATATTGGTTTAACATCATGTTGAAACATTTCCCAACTTTTCTATGCTGTTAAGGGTAATAACAGTCTTATTGTGTCTAAACTGTTAGGAATTAGTGTCTCAGTGTAGTATATTTGTCAATTTATACTTGTAATTTTTCGGACAGATTGATTTAAATAAAATTTAATTATAGATTAATAACATGTGTATCTGGCCTCAATGGTTTTTGCACGCAAAGTAAAATGTACGCAAATATTGATTCATATTGATCAACTAATTTTAACTAATATTAAGTTACATTATGTAGTCGAATCATAATGCGAAAAGACAACTGACATTAGTAGGTAATCAAAATAGTTCATAGACTAATCAAAACCAAACAAAATGATTGAAAGACTATTATGCCATCTATCAAGTCCAATTGGGGAGATACATTATCTTAGACATCAAAGCGGATGACTCTTGGAAGATAGAGATAGATGTCATTGTTTGGACTGATAATACATCGGAGAGGACCCAAGTTGAATTTTATTCTAGATCTGTTTATAAATTTATTCACTTGTGACATTCATAGTGTGACATACATTAATCCTGAGTGAATGATGGAATATGTGGGTGTGACTCATATATTTTGCTATAAATGAAAGCCTAAGTTCAAATAAATAAGGAACCAAAAGTAGGTACGTTGGGTATACGACTTCTGCATGATGTATCATCATTTCATAACAGTGAAATTCATAGCCCAATAAATGGTAATGATATCTTCTCACTGACATTACATGATTAATGAAAAATGAATATGACTATGGGTGTTATAAGACAAATGATTTAATTACTGTGTGTTAGTAATTGACTTTTTCATATCGAAAGATGTAATGAAAACCATGAGATAAAATATGATTATATTGGGAGAACGAATTTTATCCCAATGATATTAATGATATCTTATTAGGGTAACACACTTATGACAAGGTTATTGGATAAACACTTAATAAAGTAACTTTCATAATAATAAGGGAGAGTTCTATCATGGTACTATAGTAGAATGATTTCATGATTAAATAAGTTGTAATTAATAAATGAAGAGTCAAAACTTAATTACAAATTATTTGAGGCCTAATTATATATGTCTATCGGTCCTTCCGCTTGTAATATCCTGAAAATTACAACTGTAATACCCCGAAAATTACTACAGTAAGAAAGTAGGTATCCCTGATATAGTAAAATAAAGAAATAAAGTGACAAAAAGGAAAATTTTGAGTTATGGCAACATTGGAAAGTATATTATGATATATTAATTCAAGAAATGATTAAATCGCAAAAGTGAGAAAAGTTTTGTTGGTCAAGAGTAAATACTCAAAATTTGAAGGACCAATAGTGCAAATATTTTAAGGGTGGAATAATCTAGAAACTAAGGAAAATGGATGAATTAGGACCAAATTGAAAATGTGAAGAATTTTGAGGGACTAAATCATAATTTTACCAAATTAAGTGATGACTCAATGATGAAATTTTTAAAGATTATAAAGGGCAAAATGATCAATTAGAGGAGAGAGATATCTAGAAGGCAATGATGATGTTGGTGATATTTTATATTAATTAATTAATTAAATATTAGTTTATTAATATTTTAATGAGATATTTTATTATTTTATTATTATTGTATTTAATATATAATGAGAGAAAGATGAAGAATTATCATCATCTTTCCCCTGCACCAACATGAGAAGAAGAAGAAAGAAAGAAAGTTTTCTTTTCTTTTTCAAGAATTATCACCATTTTCACTTAGAAATCAAACGAATTTCCATATCTATCAAGAGAGAGAGATAATAAGGAGACTATGGGGAGCTAAAATATCAAGTTAAAATAACAAGAGAAAGATAAAATATCAAGTTAAAATAAACGAATTTCCATATCTATCAAGAGAGAAAGATAACAAGGAGACTGTGGGGAGCTAAAATATCAAGTTAGATTCAAGAAATAGAAGCTGGAGGAGAGAGAAAATCAAGTTAAAGTTTGAAACTAATAGGACAATGTAAGAACATCAAGATTTTAATATATTTTTAAGTTTGATATTATTGAAAAAGCATGGAAATGATGTTATAGTAGAGTTTTCTTATATAAGGTCTTATGTTCTTGATATATTAGTGAAGGGAAATAAGTGAGAGTGATGGGAAATATTATAGAGAAAAGGAATAAGGGATTTATAAACTTAGTAATCAACATCTTGCACTAAAATAGTTTTAGACAGAAGCAGTAGGTTAACTTTGAAAAATCACCATAAATCGTGGAAATCAAATAAGAGGATGAAAAAAATATGGAATTAAAGCTTATTAAGTCTAGTTTCTCATAGAAGAAATTCTGTAAGTAATGAAATTGTAAATCATGAGATATAATAAATTTTGTGAGACAAGGTCAGAATGAATTCGAGTTCCCCTGTTCTGAATTTGGAAAATTATTAAAAATTGTATAAAAATAATTGTGGGTTAGAATTTAGATGTTTAAAATTATTAATGAGCCATTTTCAATATAAATAAACGGGAACATCATCCGAATCCCGTACGATAAGATAATTAACTTTTAGTGAAGAAGGGTCGAAACTGTTAGACAGTAGAACATGGATGACTTTAAAGAATAAAATGTACTTATTGGCTAAACCATAAATTCTGAAAATTTTATGGTAAGAAGATATGTGATTCTAGTTTCATAAAAAATTAGTGGATCTTAGTTTGAAGTTCCGTAGCTCAAGATATAAATAATTTAGTGACTATGACTCAAGTGGACAACTTTGAATGAACATATAAATAAATAGTGAAATTATAGATAATGTTACATATAAGCATGTTATATACATTAAGGATGTGGAATGGAGAGGAGGAGGAGGAGGAGGAAAATATATGATTATTCAACTAGCATGATTTTTCATTAAAAATGGCTAATTTGCATGTTTTAGGTTTAGGGACTAAATTGAATAAAAGTAAAATTTTAAGGGTAAATTTGTAAAAATGTCAAAAAGTGACCAAATTGCATGAAATGAATTGTTTTATTATTTAAATTAATAAATTGAATAAAATATTAATTTAGATCAAGATTGGGTGGAAATTCGAGAAAAATAGAAAATTACAAAAATATCCCTGAATTTTGATATTTCTGCAATTTAGCCTGGTAAGTTCGTATGAACTATGAGTATTATATAAATATGTGCTTTATTATTAGAATTGAATTATTATTGGTAATATGTATAATTATTAGATGCATTGAAATGATTATCGGAAGCTCGATTGAGTTGGAAGCTTGTCGGAGATATATCACATTATCCATTGGTTCTATCGGTAATTTTGGATGATTTGATTCTGATTATAATGGCATGTATAAGTTAAATTGGCCAACGTTAGCTCATTAATGTTTTGATTTTGATTGATTATAACTATGAATGCTTGATGAAATGAAATGTCTGTAAATTAATTTGTAAACTCCGGTAATGCTCTATAACCCTATTCTGGCGATGGATACTGGTTAGGGGTGTTACGCCACTAGCCTAAGATAACCCAAAATGAATTGCGTATAGAACCGATAAACTGTGGAACGAATGAAAACGATAAGTAAGAGAAATATATCACATGTATCACTATCCACAGTGAATGTATTTTCTCGCTAAGTACAAAAGATGACTTAGAATTTAATTTAATTTCTTCAAATTATTATTTAATTGACTGTAATTAAATTATTGAAGTCTGAAATGAGAATTAAATTAATTAGTCATCATAGATTTGTTGAATAAGACTATTAAATTAATTTTCTCATGAATTATAATATGGTAATGTTGTCATGACTTTCATGGAATCAGAATTGAATTTAGAAATTAATTAATTTAAATTAATTAAATAATATTTTGGGTAATAAAAAATAACTATTGGGTTGGATAAATTACAAGTGTTTGATAAAAATTTGGATAACACATATAATTATACTTAATACATGCAAGGCCCAAATAGGCTTAAAAGTTTGGATATCACATATAATTATACTCAACACAAATCTTAATATTTTCTAGGGCATGTCGTTGCCCTCTTGTTCTACTTCAAGTGGAACTTGTGTTTTCTATTAAAATATTACTATTTAAGTAGACATTATTCAAATAGAACTTTAGTACCGTTTCTCTAAGAACTATGAGTCTATTAACACACACAACTTTGAGAGCATTGATATTCTGTTGAAAACTAGCGACAATTGATTTTAAAGAATAAATTCTATTCTCCGAGAAACTAGTAATAGTTTCTGGTTTATAGATAGAATTAACTTTCCTACTAAAAGTTCAAGAAAATTTTTTATTTTGTGCACTTGATTTGATTTGTTTGAGCTCATACTCAAAGCAATTCGGGGTTTGAGGATAACTATGTGGTGTGCAACATACCCACACTAGGAACACTAAGTGTGTCGTCCACTGCTTTATTAATGTGCTCATTAGATCATTTCTTATATTAGGTACAATTATATGTGCAATCCAGTTTTAATTAAAATAAGGTCATATAATTATCCAACCCACTAATTAGTTTTCTATTCCCAAAATATTATTTTATTCAATTAAATTATTTTCTTAACCCAATTTTAATTTATTCAAAGTCATAATGACTTTACCGTATTAAAATTCATGAATAAATAAATTTAATCATCTTATTCTGTAAAATTCTGTTGGCTACTAATTCTCACTTTAAACTCAATTATTTGATTACAATCAATTAAATAATAATTTAAATAAATTAAATTAATATCTAATTCGTCTCTCGTTCCATTCGAGAAAATGCATTTACTACGAATAATAATATATGCTATATATTTATCTTTCGTTGTTTTCATTTGTTCATCATATCAGTTCTAAATACAATTCATATAAGGTTGTATCAAACTAGCATAGGAACTTATTGGATATATATAAATAAGGCTTAAATGATTTAAAATTAAGTTTCGAATCTTCATTTATTAATTACATTTAGTCATGGAGTTAATCCACTAAAAGTATCAAGATTGAACTCTCCACTATATACTATTACAAAAGCAACTTATATTTTCGCTTTTCCAATGATCTTGTCATTCGTGTGCTACTCTTATAGGATATCCTTAATTTTTTTGGATTAGATCCATTGACCAAATATGATCATATTTTATCTCATGGCCACCATTGCATCTTTCTATGATGAAAAAGATTATTACTAACAAATAGTAATAACAATCATTTGTCCCTGTCGAATGGCCTGTGGCCATGTTCCTTTTCTATAATCCGTGCAATGCTAGTGAGAGGATATAATTACTCTTTAATTGAGCTATGAATTCCATTATTGTAAATGAATTTATGTCACACTTAAGTTGTATACTCAACATACTAACTCCAACTCTCACATCAGCTGAGTTGAGGCTTTCAATATATCAAAGTATATGAGTAACATACGTATTAATAGTCACTAACTCGGGATTGAGGTAAACTATACTATGAATGTCAGAAGTGAATTTATCCATAAATGAATTCAAAATTAATTCAGCTTAAGTCTTGTTCGATGTATTACAATCTATACAATCTATACAATCACACATATGTCCATCTTTCTAGGAGTCATCCGCTATAATACTTAAAACAAGATATCTTCCTAATTGGACTTAATAGACAACATAATAGTCTCCTGAATCAATTACCTACTAATATAAGTTGTCTTCCTGCATCATAATTCGACCCTGTGATGCAACTTAATATTAATTAAACCTTAAGTAATCAGTGACTGTGTGTTAATATTTGCTTTTTGTGCAAAAATCAATGAGGACATGGTACGAAAGATAATAATTTAATTATGAAATTTTATTAATCAATTTGTTCTAAAAGTTACAAGCATATATGATAAAATAACTACACTAAGGATACAAATCCTAATACAAATACCACCCATGGACCCTCAAAATGTACCTTTGTACAATTTTCCATTGATCTGAGTTTCACCATATAATATTTATTCTATAGATCCATTAATTAAAGGGACTAAGAAAACTTCCAAAATATGTTGATTTTGTTCGATAAAGTATTAAACCCAATTTTTTGATCAAACAATTTTGTGATTACAATTTTTGACGTACTTTCCTCCACTAATTGATGAATTCTATCTGAGAAATTAATACTACAAATCCTGTCAAGATTCATAACACCGCGGCCTTCCAAAAGCTGTACATCATCATCACCCTTTCGTGGCTCAACTTGTGGTTTATTACCTGAACAATAATTCAATAGCTTGTCACAAAAGGATGTTAGCTCCCTCACCAGTGATTCTAAATGTATCAGTCATTCTCCCCTTTTAGAATCTTCTTGATGGTTCTACCACCATTGTATCCATTGGTTGATTGACTTTGGTTATCACACGACATAGAGAAAAAGAAAAAAGAAAAAAAAAACCTTAGCGAACAACTTGTTTTCATAATTAGTTGTATCTGTTTAACCATATAAAGAAATGATTGCATGGACACTTCAAGAAATTGAAAGTAAAAATTTAACAATTAAAAGAAAGAAACATTTAATGGACATAAATTATGATTATAAATGTGCTTTTATCATGATATAATAAATTTTATGATCATCAATTGTAATGAATCAATATTTAAATCCCTCCCAATTATAGGTATTGTCAAGTTGGAATCCGATCAAATTATATCAAACATTCCATATCTACCTAATGTCAACAGAAGAAAACACAGAACTTATGATTATGACATTGACTTTTTAGAAATTGGTCAAACGTTTCCCAAGTCCGTTGTGGTCCAGCGGTTAGGATCCCGGCAACGGAACTTTTGTTTTTTCTTCATTTTATGGGTAACTGAGTATTGAGATCCAAGAACTACGATGCCGCCCTGCTTAAATGTTATAGGCTCCGGCCTGCGAGCCATCCATTATTTAAGCCCAAAAAGGCGGTAGATTTTGCTTTTGGGTAAAAGACCCAACCTCGCTACCCAATGTTTTAATGTTATCTTTGTTTATTATTTATGGTTACTACAATCACTAAATATTTTATTGTAAGATAATTAGAGATTAGGATGATTTAATTATTAAACAAAATCATTATTTTCCACATGAAATGTATAGTCGGCTAATTTAAAGTCTAATACAGAAATTATAGAAATCGGAGATGCAATTTTCAAAGGCCACAAATTTACTAACCTACATTATCATACCTAACTTTTTGGATTTTCTAGCACATTTTGAAATTTCGATTATCTTAATACATAAAATCATTTAGTGTCAAATTAAAATTCATACTTCATACTATAAATTTAATTAATGACTTGATAATTCCACATCCAACAGTTATTCTAGCAATCCAAAATTTTTTATTCATTAACAATAAAACTCTCAAATCAAAATCAACATAACTTCAAATGTATCCGAACAAATCGAAACCCTAAAGATAGAGAGCTGCCTAAAAGCCAAATCTTGCTTCAAAGTCCAAAAGCTCTTTCTTCTCTCCCATTTTCTTTTTTCTTTTTCATTTTAACTATGTTAAGAAGAAATGGATGAGATGTTATTTTAAAACTTTTACTGTTTACACTTAAACTCATAACTTATAATTTATTCACACCAAAGCTCCTTGAAGTTTTCGATATTTGTCTAGTGCCACATTGGCTCAAAAGTTTTATATATATATATAATAAGCTCTTTTTTTCTTTTTAAACGTTAACAAGTCTAACTTTGATCACCAAAAAGATGCTGCTGCTCTTTATATGTTGATTGTAGCCTCGTATTGCATAAGGCCATGCATCTAGAAATTAAAGCTTCCACCTCCCATAACCCATCACCCTGAGAAAACTCCACCTTTGTTGTTTGGGTGTTGGGACGGATCTTACCATTAAAAATAAATACAACAAATACGAACTTGACTATTTTGCTTGCAACTGTGGAATAAAAATGTATATATGATACAGGTGGTAGGAGTAATTATTTATTTGTTTAATTTTAGTGTGATATAATTATAATTTGTTAATGTGTCGGATACGGCTTAAGGTAGAATTTTAGGAAGTGAGATGATTTTCATACACTGACTGCTCACCTAATATTCAAGACGTTTTCGAACACAACTTTTCACTAAAGCATCTTACGTAGCTTTCAGAGTGTATATAAACTATAAACTTGATATCACCTCTTAGCTTTCAGAGTGTATACAATTTACATAAACTTGATAATCATCTCCTGGATTTGGTCAGTTTAATAATTTATAGCCGGCCCTTTCTTCGATTATATAATCCTCTTCGACCCTGAAATTTTGACGACTTCGTAAGCTAACTTCTAATGGCTATACGTTGTTTCAAGCTTAAATTTTCTTGTATTATACCATATTTTCAATTCTGTCGATCAAAGAAACCTTCCAAGTTGCCGGAGACTTCTGTTTCGTTCCTATCTACGGTGAATCCTAAAGCATCTGACGTTGGATATTCGGACCTGAGCTTCCCTGCGCCGCCGCCGTCGACGCCGGACTACTCTTTCGTCAAACGCCATTTGTCACCCAAGGTAGCTTCAGTTGACTGCGGGTGCCGAGCAGCAAGATCATGCAGAAGTCGATATTCAACCACTCCAGATGTTAGCTTTGAGTCAACTCAATTGCAGGTAATGGCCAAAGCTCGTAATTCTAAGCTTCAATGGAGAACTTATGAAGCGTCGGTTTCTGGTAAGAGCAATGGGAAATACAAGGTCAATAGGAAGGAAAAGAAGAAGGCGAAAATGGCGACTGTTTCGTCAACTGACAGTGGATGCTTCAGTTTCAGTAGCGAATTAGGTGAGGAGACCCAAACCCTAATTTCTAATTCGAGAAGCTTCTCTGATGATTCATCTTTTGAGTTGGATCAATCAATGGCTGATGATGAAGACTCTCCCATGGAAATCAAAATCAGGAACAAGAAGAAGATGAAGAGATTAAGGTCAAAGAAACACAAAGGATTGTCAACAGAGAATAAAAATCCACCATGGAGAGGTTCAATAGAATCGCCGAGGACGGCGGAAGAGAAGGTGGCGGAGAGCGTTGTGGTGGTGAAGAAATCGGAAGATCCATATGAAGACTTCAAGAGGTCGATGCTGGAGATGATAATGGAGAAACAGATGTTTGAAGCGAAAGAACTGGAGCAGCTTTTGCAGTGTTTTCTTTCATTGAATTCGAAGGAATATCATGGAATCATAGTGGAGGCTTTCACTGAGATTTGGGAAGCATTATTCTGTGAGAAATAAGCCAAGCTTGCTTGCTTAGTATTAATTAAGTTGAAGACGGTGAGGAGTGAAGAACTACTTTTCGTGCTCATAATATGAAACTAAGCAACTTGCATTGAAGAACACATGCTATGTTGTTTCATTCTTCTTTGCTTTTCTTTTAAAATTTTTAGGGATTATTTCATCTAGTTCTTTCTTCGCCGATGGTTACAAACCTGATTTTTTATGTTGATATTTGGAGTTTATTGCTACTCCTCTCAACAATATTGTTTTTAAGATTTGAATTTTTTTTTTTTAAATATAATATATTTTACCATTTCACCTAATCATTTATTAATTTAATTTAATTATTATTAATCTATATCAACTTTAATACAATAACAATAACAAGTCATCGGATTAGGGTTTAGCTTAAAATACAAATGAACTTAGACTTAAATGTATACTAATAGAATCACAAACTATTTAATATATGATGAAGAAGTCTATTATAAAAATCAAGAAAAACTTAAAGAGGAAAAAGAATAAAACGATTAATGTTAATATATCTGTATCAAAGTTTACCATTTTTATAAAAAGTAATTTTTTTGTTAAAATCAACCCGATATTTTTCAATGAAATAATCGATTAACTATGAAATATACTCCATTCTCGTAATTGAACTCCCCTCATAAAATATATCATATTTTTAATATAATTATAATATTAAAAATTATACAAATGCAATAATTTTCGATTAAAAAAATGCAATAATTGTATAAAACATAAGCCGGCCGGGCTGATAATTAAAGAAAAATGTGTTTGCATAACGGGCTTTTGACGCATCAAGATCCAATATTCAATCATCATCATAAAGCCCACCGGGAAGCCCAAGAAAACCGGAGCCGTTAAGTTGCAAAATTACCGGTAAAAATAAATAAATAAAGATCTCGACATTTCCGCCAACCATTCCCTGTTTTGTCGGATCCTTGCATCTTCCGAAGAAATGAATGCGTCTCTGAGAGGAAGACATTCAAACTGCAAGAGCACTGCCGCCGATTATGCAGCCGTCAACGCCGGCGATGTCAAACTACGCGCCTCCATGACTGACGCCAGGATTGTCAACGGTCCCAGCTTGAACGGTTTAACTTTTGCCATTAAAAAACCCGGTTTCTACCGTTACATCCCCCAAAAGGCAAGCTTTAATTGAAAAAGAACTTTTCCTTTAAAGAGACTTTTTCAATAAATCACAGACTTGGTTAATTTATTCAACTTTTCGCATTCTCTTTTGCGGTGGGATTTTGGGTTTCAGTTAATGAACACATTTAGGTTTGCGAAGAATCCATTGAAGCTAAGTTACGGTCGCAAGAGAGGGGACAAACGGACGGTGGTCGACGGGACTCTGGTGTTCGATTCCGGTAGCCAGGTGTCGGCTTCTTACATGGTTGGTACGAGGAACTGTAAGCTCAAGTATAGTTACTTGCATGGAGGTGTTACGACATTGGAGCCTTGCTATGATTTGGGGAAGAATGTGTGGGATTTCGCAATTTCGAGGAGATTATACGATAATGTTTTTAAGGCGACTTATCAGACATGGAGCAAGAATTTGGCTTTGGAGTGGTTGAGAAATCATGTGTTTAATGGGACTTTTAAGGTAACCAAAACTAACTTAGATCATTGTTTCTTTGACGTGTTTTAATTTAATTTTTGAGTGTTTCATTGCTTAATACAGTGT
This sequence comes from Gossypium hirsutum, assembly GCF_007990345.1. Lineage (NCBI taxonomy): Eukaryota > Viridiplantae > Streptophyta > Magnoliopsida > Malvales > Malvaceae > Gossypium > Gossypium hirsutum. The sequence goes on from NC_053441.1 coordinate 25,369,675, forward strand.
TTAAATCTGCCATTTATATTAAAAAAAATACTAAAATGATTGGCTGGGTTGCGAAATCATAGTTTCAGAGGGCATAACTAAATTAAGTTTTCCTAGAATAACTGGTCATATACTCCATTTTCCCGTTTTACTACAATATAGCTACAGAGTTTTTTAGGAATGAATTGAGTGGTGATGAAGAGAACTAGCATGTCACTTGAGGATGGACATTCAAGTCTATTATATTTGAACTCAGTTGTGTGCCAGACATAAGTATGTTCATTTTTTTCCCAACATCACCATCTATTTTGGAGGGTCTATAGAGGATCATATGCTCATGTCATATCCATGTTCGGATACATGTAAGACATGGGTACTTCAAGAAAAAAAGGCGAGTCAGAGCAACAAAGATTCAAGATGAGTGCAACAACGAAAACTCAAGTAAATGGAAGCCAAAGAAGTTGACATTTTCTGCAAGAACCTGTTTTTCTACGGCTGCCTGGTGTGGTTCCCAAGGATGTCGAATGTGGTCATTGCAACTCACTGCTGGAAGCTTAAAATGTTGACAAGAGCTTGAAGCAAAGCAAGGTTTCAATTGCTTGATGTCATTTGTCAGGTCTTTCTTGGATTTGCGTTTTTTTTTTTTTTGTTTAAGACAAGGGTTATATCATGTTTCTTTAAGGCATTTGCATTAGTGGTTTGTTGGGAGGCCTACAAATGGCGATACCATCTCTATGCTTGACCACTTGAACAAATTATTTTCTCGGACTAAGAGGATTGTAGATGGTCGAATGTGGTATACTGTAAGGAGTGGCTGTATTGTAGAGTGGACCAGCCTTTCTCGAGTTCTATGAGAGTATCCTTTGTGGTGATGAGAGACGAGGTTCCAACCATGGTTGCTTTCTTTGCTTGAGAGGCAACTTTAAAATGAAATTTGACTACATGTAATGTAACAATAAAGATGAAAAAGGGTAAAGCTATATTACTAGGACTTGGATTTTACTGTTAGACCTGTGTATGTCCAATTTTTTCCAAGATTTCCACGTATTTGTTGAAATGATAACATCGTAGTTCTAACAACTTGTGATGAAATGCTTTTAATCGTTGTCTGAGATAATTTCTAACCATGATCATTTTCTTTTCTTTCCAGATGTCAGCATCCGTCAACCTGGCTGAAGAATCTAAGGACCCTAAATTTATTGCTGAGACTACTTGGGAATTGGAAATGTGATTTGTTGTAATCTTTATCCATTTGCATTTAGAATCATATAAAATTTGGAGAAACAGCTTACTGTAAGCTGCTCCGATAGTACCATCTCAATGGACTGATTACCTGCGCAGGGAATGCTCTGTTGTGTACTGTTCACTGTACCAAACTTGTAGTACTGTCGTTTATTGATAATGAATTTCAGGTCTCCCTCCTGGCAAGATCTCGGTATTTGTTAGACATTGTTTTCCCTTTAAAGATCCAATAAGCTGGTCTTTAAACTAGAAAGATAGATGCACAGAAAGATTCTTTAGTTATAGAAGCAATTTGGTTTCGGCATGTGGAAGTGAAGCTTGAAGACCAAAGCGAAGCAAGTTAGTTGCTTAAGGCACGCTGAGAACTGACAAGTGAGAATTAGCTTGTTAAATATTTAGCTTTACAATACACTCGACGTATATTATTATTTACTCACAGACAGGAGTAAATGTCGGATGTAGTGTCTGAATGGACATGTTCAATTTTTCCTTTTTTCTGTTTTATCCATATACTTGGAGAGTCGGACATGTCCGAAAATATGTTAGACATGAGTATTTTTTTAAAAGAAATTGTTCATAAATGTCATATTTTTTGTATCTTCTGATATAGAAACACTTATGATGTTGCTATAGAATTTGAGCTTTGCAATGCTTCATGAAAGCAGAAAACAAAGGTGGCCATTGCTGGACCTTCAGGCTGTTTAAAAAGAAAAATTAAGAGCCCTTGTATCCAATATTCCATGTTTTGTTTTTCCTGGAATCAAATCCTAAGATTAGGGAGAATCAGACTGTATAATTCGAAGATTTATGAGTTAAACAATTCTAACTTCATCTTCATTGAGTCAAAGACAGAGTTCCGTCTTCTGCAACTAATTTTAAGGATATTAAACACATTTATGGTAAACCTCGGATTGATTTGGGCATATCATAACTGATTAATGAAACACCTTTCCTAATAAACTGAAAAAATTAAAAGAAAATAATTACAGGATTTTAAATTTGATCCAGAATCCCATATCTTCCTGCCTAACAGACAATATTGCAGTTACAAAACTAAATCTCGAGAACTAAAATATGCAATAAACAAGAATGGTTGAACAGTGTTCTTTTATGCATCTGGGCGAAATGGCTAAGGCAAATTCTCTTCTAAGTTTCTTTGCTCTCGAACAGTGCACCGACTGGTCAGGATTAGATGGGAACTTCCATGCCCTTCTTGGCCATGCTATCAAGTATATCGTTAAGAGCTTGACACACACCAACTATCTGCAGAAACATAAAGCCAAAGATAAACCGAGACCTTGCAAAGAAAGGGGTGTTGATTGGCCAATAATAAGTCTGTATTAAGAATAAATTACCTGTTGATCCCATTGTTGGAGTTCTTCAGTGTCATCTTCAAACTGTATAACAGCTTCCACCTGATGCATAAGATTATTTCTTATTTACATAGCTCCTGAGAACTCCATTAAAGAAGGAATGAAACAAAATCATGCGCTGAGAAATTGAAACCTGGTCGATTGATCCCCTCATTCTATCTTCACAAATCATTCTTGAGGCTATCTTCTCAGCCTGTAAAGAAATAGAAACCAATTATTTTCCTGTCTTAACCACAATCTATGAGGTTCATGGAGAAAGAAACGACCAGAAAATAAAAAACAAGAAAAACAAGTAGCTTTAAAGGTTGTGCTTTTTTTTTTTTTGTATGTTATTGTTGCTTGAATGTAGAAAAAGGATGCCACGAGTAAATCACACCTTATGAGGAGGAATGCCCAGCAAAGTACCCAACTCATCAAAACTATAACAAAGAAAGCAAGAATTTCATTAAAAAAGTTTTCAAATGTAATAGTAAAATAAGATAAGATGAAAATCTAGTGTTACATTTCTAACCGTATATTTGTGTACAGTTTGCTAGCACTCAGAAGATTATGCTCTATTATGGCACGGTCCAGCACAGTATAATTATCAGGAAGCAGTGCTTTCTGTTGGAAAACAAAAGGTTAATCTTGGAGAAATTTACTTTAATTGTAAATGCAAACATCTATGACGGTTGAAAACTTTTATAACCTGATGTGGTTTCAGTTCTTCAGAAAATGCATCAATTTCAGGTTTTCTTAATATTCTCTCCAAATAAACCTGTTAATTTCATATAAATCCCCATCAGAATGGACTTTAAGGTCATAGAAACGGACAAGAAGACTAGTGCATGTGGAGATGCATGCGTGAGGAAGTGTGCCTGGAATCATGAGAAAGAGAGAAAGAACCTTTTGTAATATCGGATAAATCTTCAGCTTGGAGCACCGTTCATCCTGAAACAAGTCCCAAACCATTAACATGATTAGAACAAATTACAAACAAACTTATCATAGTACATTACATCAAGAGAAAGTGTTTACCTTGTAAAGGGTGGCAAGAACACGAGAGCGTTGAGGACCTGCAGCAGCTAATATTGTACATGTTACAGCAGCAGATAGAGCTTGCTCCAGTGCATCCTCATCAATTGTTCTGCAAGAGGTGAACATTGATTATATTTGTACCATAATTCCTCAAACATAACCAAAAATTCAGAAAAGGGGAAATGAGATACAAGCAAATAGATAATTCTACTTGGTGCAAAGCATAATGGTTGTAAGACAAGGTGCTTTTGTGTATGTCAATAGTAAGTGATCTTAAATGGATATAGAAGAAAATCTTTTAAAGGAACAAAATTAACTTCGAATTACATACTCATCTCCTATTTGTCGCTTCTCAATTTGAGATATGTCATAGTATCGGAGTGCTGCTTCCAAGAACTTCCTCTTTAAATCCAAAATCCTTGCGTAACAGACCTGAAAAGAGGGGGTGAAAAAAAAGTAAATTAACAAATTACTGGACTTCCAGCTCTAACATTACATAATTGGTCTAAAAACTATGTCATATACCTTGTACTGTAAAATTAATACTTCATGCTGACTGTTGCTAACCAAAAATGAAGCTTTATTAATAAAAGCTTCTGCGTTAACAGCATCATCATCCTGTAAAATATTCAAGTAATGATTTTAATCATATTTTGTAATTGATCTCACATGTCAGCGATAGAATAAGTAACGACATTACTCCATGACATTCTAACACAAACAAACTTGCCTAAATCATGCTAGCATTCAACAAAAGCAATATGGATAAATAATAGTAATCAATACCTCAAGATATAGACGAGCAATTTGGACACATTTCGACAATCTGAATGTGTCATCAATGATCCTGATAGCCATATCACAACCATAAAAGTACCGTCAATCAAAAGAAAAGAATATATCCCGCTGCAGCCATCATCAGAAACGGAAAACAGAATTGTACTCTCAGACCTCATTCCAGAGTCCAAATCAATCCCACTTAGCATCTGCGCGGCCTTTGACCACTGCTGCTCCGACTCATACAACTCGGCAAGTTTCTCTCGGATAATCAATACCTATCCATAACTCATACAAAATAAACAGCTTTCCTTAAACAACCATGCATATTCCTTAAACAGGTTATGTTTTGCAAACAAAATTTAACTAAAATAGTAAAGGAAGAAATATAATTAAGGAATTCAGTAGAGTTTTAAACCCAACTATTTCATCAAAGCAAAGGTTTAGCAATGCGGTATGTAAAGGTACAAAGGAACTTGCAAACGGTACAAATTTTCCCTGTAGCTTTCTATAAGGTGCTATCAATCAAATTCAAAAACGAACCTGTTCTTCGAATGAAACTACACGAGGGTGAATCTGATCAAGGATGTAATGAGTAATTTCCTTTTGTAACTCTAACTCCAATCTCCCCAATTCTTGTGTGAACGTTTGTAAAAGCTGCCTTGATACCACCAATGGAACATCATCCGATAACACTAAAAGAAATTTAATCACCAATAAAAATAAGTATAACTATTAAAAAAAACCCATGAATTATGCAAAAGGTAGGGAATTTAATTACTATGGTCGATAAATTTCTTGGCTTGAAGGATATCATTTGATGATAAAACCGTCGATAGAATGTGTTTGTATTGTTCGATTTTTTGCCTCTGGTCTACGATCGCCGAGGCGTTTGCTAATGCACTCTCCATTGGCTCCCGATCGCTGATACAAAATCTTCGAAACCCTAAACCCTAAGTTTACTCCTCCGTTTTGTTTTCAGATATAACGAGCTCGAATGTTTACTGCTTTATGGTGATTTTCGTTTTGCTCTCTGCTTCCTTTATTTTTCTAATGTAAATTGCTTTCTGATTCTGAGTTCCAGTTTGGGACGGCGCACTCTTTGTTGGCGTTTAGTATAAGGACTCAATAAATAACAGACACGTCATCACAACAGAATTGCATTTTCATCGATTATTTCGATTTCCTCGTTCTTCTTTTTCTAGGGTTTTTTGGTAAATTGCGCAGTTGGTCACCCAACTATCATAAATTTTCATTCTTACCGAAAAAAAATTTACAAATTGGGCATTGTTGTTAACAACTGTTTTCATTTTAGTCACCTAACTTAATAAGTTTTTTTTTGGTCACCCTGTTAATTAAATATTATTGTACACTTATTTTAGTCACCCAATTTTCATTTTAGCCACTAATTTACTTTTTAAAGATTAATTTTATTTTTTTCCAAAAAAATTAGATTTTTACCGGAAATTGAGTTATCCAACTATGAAGATGAAACCCAAGTTTTTATTTTGCAACTCAATTCTAAAACCCAAGTTTTTACTTTTATTTTTAGGCGATAATGAGGCACATTAACGAAATATCACATCATCACTTTTGAACGAAATTCGAATTCAAAAATCAAATTAAAAAAAATTATCAAGTTCCGGAACTAATGTGAACTAAAAAAGTGTAAAGACTAAATTTAAAAAGTTGTTAAATTTAAAAATTAAATGTTGTTTTAATTTTTTTTTTAATCAAAACTGCATTCTTCATTGCAAAACATCCTGTAGTTAAGACAACATCCTGTTTTAGTGTATGTAGCAATCCAATTCGTTACTTTATTACTTCTCCGTTGTTAAATTTCGAATTCTAACAATGTAATTGTCTTTATTTGTTGAAATCTGATGGAAGATGAAATCAACAAAAAAAATTTTGATGAATGAATTGTTTATTATGGCAATCCATATAGATTGAAAAGGTGCAGTACAACGTCAATGATGGAAGATCCAATGTACAAAAACCTTAACCCAAATCTATCCCAAATTGTACGGAAGCTCGCCTGAACAGGTCTGCCGTGTTTCACCAGAGACTGGACTCCATGTTGGAGACTTCGATTCAACTCAGGCCTTGAATGCGGCAGTCGAAAACTGCAGTGAACGTCTCTGCCCTGTCCATGCACTTAACAAGACATGGCTCCTCAAAGGTAAATAACAAACAGATAGCAAAATACAATGCCCTCCACTAAACACAGTTGATAACTAAGGAACATTAACATCTCCTAATATCAAAGGCCTGCTATGCATAATTACAGGCCAAAGACTCGTATCCATGTTCAAGACATTGAAGAATTCCGAATTTAAACTCACCGCATTCATCCATGTTCGAGACTTTTGAAGAACTTGGAGATTCAACACATCGCATTAATGCAGCAGCCGAGCATCCCAAACCGAAGAAAACCCCTTTTGCATTAGTCCATGCATGCACAGTGACATTTAAATAGCAAAATACTATGCCCTCCACTGAACACAATTAACTCTCTGGATCTCTAGAAACTGTAAATGAATGGACACCAAAAGCCTGCTTTAAGAACATGTGAGCTCAGCTCCATGCAAAAACATTTTCAAACGAAGAAAACAAATATCTTGTGCTGCTTTAAGATCCTTTTTATAATTTTAATTTTTTTGCCAGAAATAATGAATCATGCAATCGGTATACATATGAAGAATCCATATTAGCTTTTGCAAAACAAACCTGCAGGGAACACGAAAGAGACACTTTAGATTTAAAATGCATAGTTACTATATACGTACAGGTTTTTAAGGGCAAAAAATAAACTTCTTGTTAATGTGTATCTTAAGACAAAAACGCCCTCGAGTCGCTTATAGCAGATAATCTGATCTTTGACTAAAGCAATTGCATAAGCACATTCAAATCTGAATCTACTGGCTGTAATTTCAATGAATAAATAAGTTTTACAATATAACTGCAAATGGCGTCATTTTGGGTTCAATGAGGAAAGTGAAACCATCCCTTTGATTTGTCTCTGCATTCATGAAAATACCGGCGCAAACTAAGAAACTCAGATGAGCCATATCATTTCGGAGCAAGGCCAAGAAATTATCAATCATCTTTCTGACGCAAAACACTAGGCATGCTATTATTACCATTGAGTGTAGCAAGATATATTCGCTTCTCAGCCAGTCCAATATCCGATAGTATCAAATTACCCTGCCGGCAGAAAAATCAAACAGAAAGTAAAAACTCATTTTTAACATCAATGACAATCAAGTAATACAATAAGACTAGATGGTTTTTCTTATGCATATCAGCAACTACTTGGCACAAGAAAATTCGTATGGTGCCTCAGGCTAGTGCTTCAGAATTCTAGAACAATCAAAACATGGTATCTGCTAACTGTTAAGAGCGATTTTCTGGAAGGCCCTAGCTTAGCTTTTACTATAGCAGGTATCTAAGAGGTTCCTACAAACAACATGACCACATTTTGTATCTTTTGACAAGACAATTTGATCGTATATTAGTACCTCACTGGCCATTAATCTTCGGACGTTATTAGCATATAGTTTTGGATCATCCTTCTCTAGTTGCGAGGGGTAGTAGACAGGTAACCATTTGACCTCCATGTGATTAACAAATTGACACAGAAGAAAAACCACATGACGCATCTATGAAAAACAATAGAGAACATTAACAGCAGGAGAAAATGTCATACAACAACTACACTTGTCATAAAATTTACACACAACAGATACACTTATTAAAATATTTTTCCATTTTCTCTTTTATTTAATCAAGTACATATTGTCTTCGCTCTAGCATTTCTTGGCTAAACTTCAATAAAACAAATATGTATATGTATGCACGTGTGTGTATATTGCTTGCTGTAATTTTTATCAAATCTAAGAAACTTCAAACTATCATTTGTATATCAGAGTAACTTCGATATCAGCTACAAAAATTAGGGAACAAATAAGACTTATTATCAAATTTGCAATTGCATCTTGAATTTGCATAAGCAATACTCACCCCTGTTACTGATTCCCAGGCTGGACTAAATCTTTGGTATGGGTACTTCAATATAACAGGCACCACAGGTGCTCTTGCCAAAAAGGCACCAGTCTTGAAAGAGATAAGGTAATCCCCATTTGTTGTTGTACCCTCTGTCATCGAGATGAACATGAAGCAAACAACTGTTACTAGTTGGGAATTCATAAGCATTAGAAATACAGAAGCTTAGGTTACTCTTGGATATCAGCTACAGAGATGCATAAGACCCATAATGTATTTGAGCACGGTATGCAACATTAACTAAATAATGTGATAAATGCATATAGTGGATCAAAAAAGATGATTAACCTGGAAAAAGCAGTATCTTTGGAGCATATTCATCCTGGTGAGCTTTACGAACTCTATCAGTCACAACACCTGAAAAAGCATCCAGTTATGCATTGTAATTTAGACCAATATTAAGTGCTAAAGAACAAATTTGACATCCATAGTTTTCTACCTGAAACACCTTTAAAGTCCGATGATTTTGACTCCCGCTGAACGTAGACACAACCAAGGCATTTGCTGTAACAAACAAGTCAAAATATCATTCATCACTTCGACTCCACCCATTTTGTTTATACAAGGAATACAAGATGAAAAAAATAGAGAAAGATACACGTGGTATGATATAAAACAAAAGAAATATATTTCCAACAAAGCATATGCATGCACAACAAACTTTTTGAAAGTATAGATATGTATTCAGAAGTAAATGGGTCACACTAGACAACAATATGTGAAGCAAAGTACAAAAGATTCACCATATATATTTATCGAGCTTGAAAGGCAAAAGGAAAACAACTTATCAGTTTTATATAAAACAAAAAGTCGATAATGACAACCAAATTGAAAAGGGTTTTGCATCAAACCATGGGAGAGGTTTAGGAGGTTAAAATAAACTAACCTGATGAGACCAACCAAAGGAATGTTAGCCACTGACCTCTTCAGCAATAAAACACACCCAAGGATTCCAATTGACAAAACCAAAAAACCAGAAACATGTCAGTTAAACAGTAAAAAAAATTCGGTTATACACCACAATCAAAACCAAAAGAGTTGCTAAGTATAACAGACTTTAGCAACAAAGCTTGGAAAGGAAGAGGACATGTGATATAAAACATCCAGATATGAAATGTGATTCGATACAATTGCTCCAGGCCGTTGTTCTGGTTCATCGGGTTGAAGGGTACCCTGTAGAGAAATCAAACACCCAAAAACATAAATTTCAGGAAAAAAAAATGATCAAACAATTACTTTGTTTGTGTTAGTGTCCATAAAAGTTTGAGAATTTGCATAATTCAAGTCCCATAGATTCTCTTTAGAGCTACCAAATTGGAGCATGAAACAATGCAATCAGTGCTCAATAAGTAAACTTTCTTATGTAAATGCTCATTGGATTGATGGGTACCCTGTAGGGAAATTAAACACCCCAAAACAGAAATTTCAGAAAGAAAGAAAAAAAGAAAAAAACTGGCGACCAAACAACTACCTTTTTATGTTAATGTTCATTTAAGTTTGGGAGGTGGCATAATTGAAGTCCCATATGTTCTCTCTAAAGGAACCACATTGGACCATGAACAATGCAGATGCACTCAATACAGAAAATGTAAAGTTAGAAAAGAAAAAGTTGGCAACTTGGGCATACCGCAGTCTTCGAGTTCTCTTGGGAATTTTTTGAACCATTATGAGTTTCGTTAATCCGATAAAATCCCACAAGAAAAAGCAACGTCTTCGACAGGAACCGACCGGAGCGGAGAATCACGGTTCGTCTCCACCCGCCCAAGTGCGCATAATCCTCTTGCCCTTCCCCATGATTAGGGACCGAGAACAACGTACAAATTCTACAAATCAAGTAATACACGACCAAAACAGTCATCACCAATATGGTGCGTAAAGGGAGGAGCGTTACGAATGCTATTCCAAGCTGCAGCTTCTCCATCAATAGGAGCTCCCCACGTCCCATGGCACCGTACACGTCGTTGCGAACATAGGCAGCACATTTCTTCTCAAGCTCGAGGACGTTGGAGGCGGATGTGAGGAGTGGGCGGTCGTCTCTGGAGGAGGCATCGTCGTGTGTCGGGTCGGGTTGTGGGGTCTTAGACGGTTTCGTATTAAAGCCCCTGAGTTCGGACTCCATGTTGTGGTTGGTGGAGGAAAAGAACAACAGTTGTAGGATTTTTTATTCAAAGTGTTTGGATGCGGCAGCCGGCAGCCGTTCGATGGAATGCCGATGAGGCTATGACGTTGACCGTTTTATTTGATTCATTCCATTAATTAAGGTGGTGATAGGAAAAGCAAAACCTGATCCACCCACGGATTTACACTGATTTGTTTTTATCGGTTTTAATAGAAAGATTTTTGTAAAAGAGGGTGGATGCCATGCCATGTTGTTTTTAAAGGGTGGATGCATGCAGGTGGACTAAAGGTAGTTTAATTACATTTCAGATAATTTTATTTCTAGTGAACATGAATGTTATTTTCTTTTGTCGTCTTTTGGGAACAAGAAAATCAAATAATATCAAAATTACTCTTCGACATTCAGATTCTGATAATGCGTATACATGCTTTAACCCCACTTTCATGTGCATTTTATATATAATCATTCATCCCGACTTACATGTAAATTCATTAATCATTCATTCGGCTTATACCTAAAGTGCATGAAACTGAATATAAAACATTTGCTTAGAAACAAAGATCACACATCCATTTAACAATAGAAACCAGTAAATTAATTTCATTCTGTGAGGTTTTTTCCCAAGCCTATAAAAAGCCTAAAAGAAAAATAAAAACATTTCTGTCAACCAGCAAAATAGCCGACAGTATCTACAAAGAATTGATTTTGATTCTAAAAAAAACCCAGCTTCCCCTAACAATTCAACCAGGGAATCAAAGAATCAACTGACTGGGGAAAAAAAAACAATTGCAGATGAAAATGTAACTCTTCCAATCTTTGGTTTAAGATATTCTGCAATATGCTCTTCTACATCTCACTGTGATAACCTGTAAGGACAACAGCTTTCGTCTTTACTTTTCTTCTGTTTCAACATACATTTTCACCAACATTCGATTTGTACTCTGCTAGACTTGGTCTAACACCGAGCCTTTCCACTTCCAAGCGTGAGCTCGAGATCATCCAATCTAACTTCATGAATCCTCTCTCCTTCCCATGGCTTCACCAGTCCACTCTCAAACTGAAACTCCGAACCATGCCCTTTCTCTTTGATCAAATCATTGGGCAAACTTTGTGGAGCAATGGGCTTCACAAGATTAAAGGTTGGAGAAGTTGGCATTTGAGAAGTAGAAGGTGCAAACTTTTGAAAGCTTATCCATTGACCCGATTCGATTGTTGATGCATCAGACTCATCACATTCAGGTATAGCAGCCGGGGCATGAAAATGACAGTGAGTGGGACTAGCTGGGGCAGAGACTGCATACAATGGGTAGTTAAAAGAGGCCATTGACTCTTTATCAATGGCCTCCCAGTTGGGAATTGGCTTAGGATTTCTTGAGGTTGGTGATGAAAGCGGTGGTGTCACTGGGGCACTGTTTGAGATTCTGAGAGGTGGCAGAGATGAAGGAATGGTGCTTCTAAGGAACGGGAATAGACTAGACTGGTTACTAGCATCAAGCCTAGTGGGACTAGGGAAAGAAGAGGAGGAAGGACTGACTTGACAGGAAGGAATCGGGCTTGGAAATGCAGACGACAATGGACTTGGATTTTGGGATGAAAATGAGGTAATTTTAGCTGAACTGCCTAGTATATCAGTTGGAGCCCGTGGTGGATTACATCCCTAAACAACAAATGCAATTAAAAAAACAAAAATTATCAACAGTACTAGCTTTTATGCAATTAAAAGGCAATTAATACCAGATAGATAATCAAGAAAAGTTGTTCAGTATTCATCACTGATTCATTTCAGCTATCTAATGAAGTTCCAGTTCCAACACAGATGAATGAATGATTGTCTAATTAACAGGTGCTAGTTCAAGAACAATGACTTCCAATTATTACCCAATATTTAACGTTTCATTTCAGCAATTTGTAAATAAAGAAAACTGTTCAATATTCATCAATGTTTCATTTCAGCAATTTAATGAAGTTCCAATTCCAATACAGATCAATGAATGATTGTGTAATTAACAGCTGCTAGTTCAAGAACAATAACTTTCATTTTTTACCCAATCTTTCAAGCAAGTAAACAAAACCAAAATCAAAATCAAACTTAAATTGAACAGATCAAAAAAAGACCCAGAGAGCAAAATCAGCCTAAAAACAAAATGATAGTTGATCCAAGTAAAATAGAACAAAATTTGAATAGATCTAGCATTAGGTAACAAGTGAAAAAAAGAGGAAGAAAAGGTAAATTAGATACCTTTCGATAAGTGGTGCCATCTTCTTCAACAACCCAACCAGCCTCGGCACAAAGAGCTTTGAGAACTTCATTGTTATCACAGTGCTTGGGTAGATTGTAATTTCCTAGAGCTCTAAGCCCAGTATATATCTTTGCAGCAATAGCTCTTCTCCTCCTCTCCCTCCTCCTGTTATTCTCTCTCTCCTTCAACGACGGCTTCCTCCTTGGAGCCGCCAGCATCGACGTCGCCCCATCTGACGTCATCTCTCCGATTTTACAAACAGCGGTGAAGGGGTGCGTTGGGTCACGAGGAATACGCTTTTCCTTGGCTGGAAAAACAATTTGTTAAAAGGGAGAGAAAAAAACAAGAATCTCACTCTGCTTTAAGACCCAAACGATGCTAAAGGAAAGTAAAAACACAATTACGTCAGTTATTCGTTACTGTATTACTGTCAAAAAGTAATTTTAAAGAATAAAATATATATTTTAGATATGATATGTATTTAAATAATGTTTAAATTAATTAATATTATGATATTTTAACAAAAATATAAAAAATAATTTATTATAACTTATTGTTAATATTTTAATATATAATATTAATTTTAAATATTTAAATAATTAATATTAATTATTTATTAAATTTAATTAGAATATATAAATTATATTTAAATATTTAAATATAATAATTAAATATTTGTAATTAGATATTGACACAATTGTATTATTATAAAAATTATTTTTTATTTTTAATTAATGCTTTTAACAAATTTGTATTATTTTATTTTAAAATGTTTTTGAATATATAACTCATATTAGATATTAACATAACATAGAAAATATAAACCTAACAAATTAAAATATTACATATATTTGGATTAAAGTTTTAAAAATAGATAATATTTATATACCAAATATAAATACTAAAAATTTTACAATAGCATTTACAATTTAAAGTGAATTCATTAAACTAGAAGCTATAGCATCTCTTGTTAATTCCATTTCAAAACCCCTTGAATTGTTTGATTCACCGTCATTAACCCTAGATTATATTCTAGATCCAAATCAAACAAAGGAAATCAGTTTAAAACATCAACAATTGAAATGCATTGATCTATGATTAGAGTTATTTGCTACGGTCAAAACTTCAATGCTACAGAATTTATCTAATATTTAGCCAAGACTTTTAAGCACAATATCAGCAGGGAGACATTGATGGTTTGAAATACTTGTGGCCAATATTTTTTTAAGAAGTTATACAAGTATAATTACAAATAATATTGTATAAAGCACAACTTAACTGAAACTGAAATATATCCTACTTGCCTGCAATACATATCTAAATATGAGTAAAAGATATGATTCTCTAAAAACCCACCAAATACATGAAATAGCCTCACTTTCACAGAACATATTTTGTTTAAATCTAAACTTTAGGATAATAACAATAGTTCAATTTTGGTGCAAATCTCAGTAAATTCAACAAAATAAACTAAAAACGGTAAAACACTTGCAATTTGGCATGAGAATCATACAAAGCTGATTGCCGCAAATCAATGAGGCGAATTGAGCCCTTTGAACTACTATATGCTAGCATATTACAGTGGGTAGGGTGAAACTCTGCTGATGTTATAACCTCTGCAATGATAGACATTACAATAACCATTACTTTTGCAAATATATTGAACAACACTGAACTTGCATATGCTTTAAGAAGTGAAAGCAGCAGACTAAAGTACCAAAATAGAATAGGCTTACCAGTTAGATCCTCCATGTTTGCAGGCTTTACATCGACAATATTGAAACTTTGATTGCTAATTTCCAAGTTCCAAAGATTTATACGTAGATCATCGGCTGATATAAAAGTTTCTCCATCACTAGGAATTATAAGAGAGACAGAGATAGAGAGACCATCAGTATATCTTCGCTCAAGCTAATATGAAATGCAAAACACTGAAATGGGAAGTGTTTTCAAACATTCACAAACATGCTTGTCACTATTTACCAGTGGCATACAAACTGTATACAAGCCAAAAGCTTAAACATCACCATACAAACTTCAAAACAAATTACATGAATAAGAATAACAATAGTGCAGAGAGGTGGCGAGCAAACAATTAAACTTCAAGACACGTACTAGATAATTCTGTGATAAGTTTAATACTTCTAGATCCAAATATTCCAGCAATTAAACTTCAAGACACGTACTAGATAATTCTGTGATAAGTTTAATACTTCTAGATCCAAATATTCCAGCAATTAAACTTCAAGACACGTACTAGATAATTCTGTGATAAGGTTTTCACAAATATATATACATACATGTTTTACAACATATAGTTTCCAGCAATGAATCCAAACTCTGTGGAGCTTAGCTTGAGTCTTAAGCCATTCTATGTGCCTAAATCTTTAAGCAGCTTGTTCTTAGATTTATCAAAAACTGATAATCAATATTATAAGTTATCTGTGTTGAGTGATTATATTTGCAAGCCTGAAGAAGAGTTAGCTAGGGTTCAGCCTTTAAAACATCTTCTTTCTCAATGCACTCTTCTTCTAATGGAGGGTAAGTATAATCTATAATTCATGTTTAATTATTAATTATTAATTCAAAGATATATTATTTTCTTCTATGTCATGATTACATGATTGTTTTTCGAAATGTATAGCAATCGAAACATTGAAGGTGGAATTCACAAACATAAAGAATAATCCGAAAAATAATAAGAAAGAAAGAGAAAGGGAAACCCAGAAAATTATTAGTACATGCCGTGCTACAGAATAACACTACGGAAATTCTCAGGTAATAGATCAAAGAATTTAGCTTTCAATGTATGTATGCATGTATGTATGTATGTATTTATGTATGGATGGATGTATGTATGTATGGATGTATGTATGGATGTCTGTATGGATGGATGGATGGATGTATGTATGTATGTATGGATGTATGTATGGATGTATGTATGGATGTATGGATGTATGTATGTATGTATGGATGTATGTATGTATGTATGTATGTATGGATGTATGTATGTATGTATGTATGTATGTATAGATGCATGTATGTATGGATGTATGTATGTATGGATGTATGTATGTATGTATGTATGTATGTATGTGTGTATGTATGTATGTATATATGTATGTATGTATGTATGTATGTATGCATGTATAGATGCATGTATGTATGCATGTATGTATGTATGGATGTATGTATGTATGTATGTATGTATGTATGTATGTATGTATGTATGTATAAGACTCTGTGCAGCCATGCAAGGAGAAGGGAAACAACATGGAAGTGTTAATGATGGCATACAAGGAGAATAGTACATGGAATTGTGTTGGAGCATCAAGCAGTAGTGGAAAAGAAAAGGAAGTGGCAGCCATTGATGAATATTCATGTAGAAATGATGAAACTTTTGATTGTAATTATGATCATCATCATCATCATCACCACCATCACCTAAAGCCATTGACACAACCCATTTGGAAGAACAGTAGGAGGTGTTGGTCTTCTAAGCTTCATTCAAGGTTTGTGGAGGCTTTGAATATGCTTGGAGGCAATGAAGGTCAGAACCCAAATCTAAGTACCAGAATGAGTTTTGATTCGAGTTAAACCCCCTTCTCCTAAGCTCAATACTCTCATCCATTTTTACGTATTGCCAGCTGAATAACATGTACAAAAGAGAGGAGGGGAACGATGAAGCGTCGTTCTTGTTACACTTTAAGCATACAACACAACCACCATTGCCCTCCCCCACCCTTTATTTACAGGGTGCAATGCATTCTGAATCCAAAAACATACCTTTGCTAAGCTTTCCACAGTGGTCGAATTAATATCGTGACTAATGAATCCGGTAAAAAATAGCAACACCGAAAATACTACCTAGAATCCATGTAAAACCAGCATTCCCCATAATGGTTTTCAATTTTCAATATAATAACTAATAACTATTTTAGCTTTGTTTCTAGCTGTCCATCTCTATTTAGGTCCACTGATTTCTCTATGAGAAAAGACAACTTCATAATCCACAGCAGTTCAGAACTAAAGGTAAAACTACTTATCCTCCTATAGATATTATTCTAAAGATGGAATGAACCATAAATTTGACGTCCATGTCCTGTCTAACATCGCTATCTAATATGGAAATAGAGACACACTACGTAGCACATCCAAGATAATCTAGACAATGCGGCTCATAAACAGACTCCTATAAGCCTGCAAGAACACCGATCTTATCAAATTCCAATAAACTTCAGATACTAAAGTAGATATTGCAACTGCATCTTACTTTAGTTCAAGGGGCCCAACATGAACTCTAAGATCATTGTACTAGATAGTATTACTACCTATTCGAACCTGTCTATTCTAAAAATTTAACTCAGAGAATAGATGCATTAAGCCTCTAGCAAATAAAGAAACATAAGTAATTAACTAATAAATATCCCAATTACCGACCAAAATCCCATTCCTTAAAACCTCCCCTAAACCCTTTTTTGACCTAAAGAATCTAGCCAATGCTATCTTCTTAAAGATCCAACACTTCAAAGTTTTATCCAATCTTCAAGCAATGCCTTGAACATAAGTTCAAAACTGGCCTCAGCATATTGCATATCTCATAAGAACACACCCCCCAAAAAAATATATCCAACCTAATCCTCAGGAAAGATACCCTAAATTTATAGCACTTAAATCCCCTCTTTAAACAACCTAGCATTGCCTATCAATCAGATTTCTATTTTATTTTTTCTATCATAAAAAAAATCCAACTTTGGCAGCAAAATAATACAAAAAAATTATAAATTTAAGAAAATAACACATCTCTCAACTATCCATAACAAAGAACCACCG
Organism: Gossypium hirsutum; assembly: GCF_007990345.1. NCBI lineage: Eukaryota > Viridiplantae > Streptophyta > Magnoliopsida > Malvales > Malvaceae > Gossypium > Gossypium hirsutum. The sequence goes on from NC_053441.1 coordinate 25,387,320, forward strand.
GTGGAGAAGAGGAGAAGAGAATAAGAGAAGAAAAAGATAAACTCACCGATGGTGGAGAAGAGGAACAAAGAACCGGCACAGGGCAGAGGACAAAGAACCAGCAGAGGACAGAACAAAGAATCAGTAGAGGGTAGAGATGAGGGCAAAGAACCAGCGTAGCAGAGGGCAATGAAATTTATTTTATTTTATTTTAAATTTCAAAATATATAATATTAAGATCATTTTTAATAATATAATTTTTAAAATATATATTACCATATTTAATTCTACTTTACTTTAAAATATATATAATTTGGATTAATTTGACCTTTTAGTATTAACCAGAAAATATTGGGTGTATTGATAAGATATATTGTACTTCAAATGGGATAATGTTAATTCGAACATTGGAGATGACATTATTAAGAGAGACAACCATGAACCCCGAACATATATCGTAAAACAAACATAAAGGATACTAAAAAATAAAAAATAAAATGCAATAATACTAATGTATGGATATTTTTAATTTAAATTATTAATATTAGGTTATAGCACACTTACGATATAAGTAGAAAATTTAAGTAAAAATATATATTTATTAAAAGTTTATGTAAGAAATAAAAGAAGTTTTGGTTGAAATTGTAAAGTTGAAAGTTTAAGTACACCTAGGACTTTACTTGGTAGAAAAAATAATTTTCTTTCTATCCATTACTTGGTAGAATTGAAAAATAAAAGGAAAGAAAATAAAACATTTGAAAAAAGCATAATATTGAACTAACATGCATCACGTTTATTTTCTCCCCTCTTATCATTCCAATTTAACCTAAGTACAAAATCATAATCATTCAAATTGATCACCTCATTTTTCATTGCACTTTCAATCTTTAATTTGTGGATGAACTCCTTATGCTACACCAACAGTTGGGACCTTCATAGAGTTAACAATTTTGATCAATCTAGTTGTCTTATTAACTTTAAGACTATGTTCACTAATTGTCTTCTCAGATATTAATAAGTCAGATGCTCTTGTGTCAACTAGAGTACTCTTTCGTTTGCTTGCAATGTTGATTACGAACATCATCTTTTTCTACTTTAAACCCCTCATTGTCATTGCATGATTGAGTATCATAGAACCAAGATTCAAAGTCTCATCCTTGGCTCTGCAACCTCCTTATTGATGGTGATATGCTTAGCTCATTCTAAACAATCTCGCATCTTGTGCAAAACCATCACATAAGAAGCACTTCATTGACTCCATTTCCTTTTTCTTTTCCTATGACTTGGTGGACTTCCACTTCCCTATTGATGGCTTCCCATTTCCATTTCTGGATTGTTCTTCTCAAACTTTCCCACCATTGTCATTGTCATTGGGCTTGGAATATTGGGATCCAGTACTCTTAATGTGGTTGCTTTCGTCATTAATACTTTTTAGCTTTTCTAACAGATTGATTAATAAATTTTCGTTGTTTAAATTATTCTCTTGGTTATTCTTGTCCTCAATGGTTTTTGCACGAAAAAAAATTTGTATAAGTAAATATTTACTTACCGGTTGCCTAATGTTTAACTAATATTAAGTTGCACCATATGGTCGAATATGATAAGAGAAGACAACTTATATTAGTAGGTGGTCTAAATAGTTCATAGCCTGAAGAATCAAAATTGAGTAAATTTATTTGATGAATTATTATGTTGTCTATCAAGCCCAATTAAAGAGATACCTAATCTTGTATATAAAAATGGATGACTCCCAGAAAGATAAAGACATCAGTGTGATTGTCTAGATTGACAATACATCAAACAAGATCGACAATGCATATAACAAGATTCGAGTTGAATTCATCCTAAATCTGTTTATAGATTTATTCACTATTGATGTTCAAGGTGTGACTTACCTCAATTTTGATTAAGTAAATAATGTGTATATAACTCGTATACTTTGATAAATTAAAAACCTAAGTTTAATTGGAAATAGAGCTAAAAACTAGTGTGTTAGGTATATGACTTATGTATGACAAAACTTTAATTAAAATAGTGAAATTCATAGCCTAATAAAAGGTAAACGATATCCTATCATTGGAATTGCATGGCTGATGAAAAAGAAATATGGTCACGGGTCATTTGTCTATAACGAATTATTTTATTACTATGTGTTAATAACATACGTTTTTAAAATACTTTTTCATTGAGGAATATGTAATGGCTAACATGAGATAAAATATGATTATATTTGATGAACGAATTTAACCCAATGAGATGAAAGATATGTAATAGTCTGTTTTTCAGTGGTACCGAAAATGGTAGTTTTAGGACCCCATTTTTTGATGATCGAGTCAGTAAATATTATTATTTAATATTTAGAGTCAATTACAGTGTTATATTGGAATTTGATTTGTTAAATTTGTTGTTTTGAAAGTTGGTTAAAGTAGGAGTGGTTTGACTCTAAAGTTAGTGGTGTTGGAAAATGAGGTTTTGAGACCTCGTTTTCGTAAATCAAACCCGTAAATATTTAATAAAAATATTTACGTAGTTATTATATAGGTGAATCAAATTTTGGATAGGTAATTTTGATGAATTAATGACTAATTAAGGTACAATGACTAAATTCTAAAAGTGGTAAAAATTAATTGGTATGAATTTTTAGTTAATTGAGGGTTCAATTGAGCAGCCTTGATGCCAAACAGTTCTGGATGATAGTTGGCATCCATTAAATTGGTTAAACATTATTTAAGTTAAATAAGTATGATTAATTTAACCTAAATTAGATTAATAAATAAATAATAATAATATCAAAGCTAAAACATAAGGGAGAAATCGTTCGTGATACTTCAAGCTTTCAACCTTTGATTGATCCAAAATTGAATCACATTGAACATGTAACACCCCTAACCCTTGTCTATTGCCAGAACAGGGTTACGGAACATTACCCGACTTTTCAGATCAAATACGAACATTTCATATCATTTAACATACATACCAGAATATAATCATAAATCACTCATATTGTCCATTGTATGAGCCCTCGAGGCCCAAAAATACACATTAGAAACAAATCAGGACTAAACCGAAAACTCAGAGAATTTTTCACAAAATTCCAACATTTTTCCTATATGCAGGGGATACACGCCCTGTGAACGGAAATAGGTCATTTCAAGGCTACATTTCTCACCCATTTTGATACCAACCTAAACACAACATTTTAACACATCAATATATCCCAACAAACAATCAAAACAAGTCAAAATCATGTTTTAAACATAACATAACATCATTTATATATACCCAAATATCTATACTTGCCTATTTAATCCATCTAACTAGTCTGCTAAAGTTAACCACAAATTGAATACAATAAACCTATATAATTCACATCAACATTACTAATATGTCTCATTTTCAACCCAACATATATATAAGCAAAATTATAATTATTAACATTTACACAAGACAAACTTTAATTAAATCCACACAAATCCTATACATGCCATATAAACTATATTAACGTTTCAAAAACTACTGGAATAAGCTAGATAGTGTGACTTGATGTGTTGATCCAATCTTTCAACCTCTTAAAAATCTACAAAGACATTAAACAACTCGAGTAAGTTCAATGAAGCTTAGTAAGTTCGATGGTTTAAACATAAATCTTATCGAACCTACAACAACAAATCAATTAAATAAATTCATTCAATGTAAGCTCTCTGCCAATCACAACTTCAATCGATGAGTACACTTATTTCAGATCAATACCAATAACAAACAATATGTTTTTCAATTTCAATTACATATTCACTTACCAAGTCTTCCCAAATCAGTGAACGACTTGTGGATAAGAGTACATCGTTTTCAAAAGCCCGAAGGCTGAACAAAAGCTCATGAGAGCTAAAAAGAAACCCATAAGGGTTGAAAGGAAGCTCGTAAGAGCTGACCAGAAACCCATAAAGGTTAAACAGAAGCTCAAAAGAGCTGAACAGAAACTCATATGAGTTAAATAGAAGCTCGTGAAAGCTAAACAAAAAGTAAACACAAAAGTTCATAGCAAATGTTGAACCTCGATTTACTTAGGTAATTTGCCACATTTTCCCCCGATGCCATCAATTCACCGAGTGCCGAATGTATTCAAATCTCGCGTTCCAATCGTTTCGAACATTCAATTTAAATTCATAACTTTTATAAAATTTCACTTTAAACAATAGATATGAATAAATACATAATACCATTCAATTGTAATATTTGCAGAAGTTCAAAGACTATTCTGCTAATTTTCCTTTTTCATGAGTATCTACGGGTTCTTGATTTAAAATATAAAATTACTCATACATTAGCATATATTTTAGTTCCAATTCATTTCATAATTAATACCCTTCAATTTTTTAAATTTACACAATTACCCTAAAATTTTACAACTTTTACAATTTAATCCCTTAACTAGTTAATCTATCAAATGAACTAGTTTTTCTCAATTAATAATTTATTTAAATATTCTAGGCTATCATACAGCCCTTGATAAAATAGAAATTTAATTCCTAACCCTAATACTCTAACTTTTTAACATTTAACAAAATCACTTTATACAATCATCATATAACATAATTAAAGCTCTAAATACATGTTTATTCATCTAAAACATCCTATATTCATTAATGGTAAATTCCAAAATTTTCCATAAAATAAAAAAACTAAAGCAAGACTTAGTTGGACCTAATTGTAAAAGTCTCAAAAACATAAAAATTACAAGAAAATGGTAAGAATTAAACTCACTTGAAGTAAAAATATAAAATCTAGCTTAAAGAGCTCTCCTATGACTGTTTCAATTGAAGAAGAATTTGTCTAGAAACCTTTAAAATTTCAATTTGTAGTTTTAATTTTGTTGTAATTACTATTTTGCCATTAAATGGCTATTTTTTTTATTTTCACTACTTATGCCGCCTCGGCCATTTCATTTTGGCTTATTTATTCTTTAAGTCCTCCCTATTTACCATTTAAGCCATTTAACCACTATTTCTTTTAATTAGCAAGTTTTGCACTTTTTTAAATTTAGTTCTTTTTAATTAATTAACTATCAAAACATTAAAATTTTCTAATGGAACTTTAATACTACCTTAATGACACTCCATAAATATTTTATATTTATAAAAATATTTATGGCTCGGTTTATAGAATTGAGGTCTCGATACCTCATTTTTAAACCACTTGACCTAATAAATCCTTATAAAACACAAATTATTAATTCAAAAATCTTTCTAAAACCACATTTGACTTGTAAACACTAAATATTAAAATTTACGAGCTTACTCGTTAGATTTAGTGGTCTCGAACCACTGTTTTTGACACTACTAAAAATCAGGCTGTTACAACTCTCCCCCTTTAAGAAATTTGTTACCTGAGAATAGATTCGGATATTGTGATCTTATTGATTTTTCTATTTCCCAAGTAGCTTTTTTCGAACCGTGACGATGCCACAATACTTTTACTAATGGTACTCATTTATTCTGATATTCCTTAACCTCTCGAGCTAAAATTCTCACTGGTTCTTTCGAATACATCATATTTGGCTGTATCTCAATCTCACTATGAGGAATTATATGTGAATGATCAGATCTATACCGTCTCAGTATCGATACATGGAACACGTTATGAATTTTCTCAAGTTCAGGAGGCAAAGCTAATCTATAAGCTATAGGGTCAATTCTTTTGACAATTTCATACGGTCCAATAAATCTTGGACTCAGCTTCCCTTTCCCACCAAACCGTAACACTTTCTTCCACGGAGAGAATTTTAAGAATACCCGATCACCAACAGCAAATTCTATATCTCTTCTTTTCAAATCTGTATACGATTTCTGACGATCAGAAGCAGCTTTCAAACTATCTCGGATAGTCCGTACTTTATCCTCAGTCTCTCGGACCAAGTCAATTCCCACTAGTTTGGATTCACTCAATTCAGACCAATACAATGATATCTTACATTTCCTCCCATAAAGAGCTTCAAATGGTGCCATTTTTATATTGGATTGATAACTGTTGCTATATGCAAATTCAGCTAATGGTAAATACCTTTCCAAGCTACCTCCAAATTCGAGTATACAATACCTCAACATATCTTCTAGAATCTGAATCACTCATTCTGATTGCCCGTCAGTCTGAGGATGAAATGTTGTGCTAAAATTTAACTTTGTACCCAAAGCCTCTTTGCAGTTTACTCCAAAATCTCGATGTAAATATCAGTTCTCGATCTGAAATAATGGATGTTGAAACCCCGTATAACCTCACAATCTCAGATATATATATAGTTCCGCTAATTTCTCAAGTGAAAAGTCTGTTATGACTGAAATAAAATGTGTCGATTTAGTCAATCTATTAACAATCACCCAGATAGAATCTTTCTTTCTTGGAGTTACCGGTAAACCAAATACAAAATTCATCGTGACATGCTCTCACTTCCATTTAGGAATCATAACAAGTTGTAGTAAACTTATTGGTACTTAATGTTTTGCTTTCACTTGTTGACAAATCAAACATTTTGCTTCAAATTCACAAATTTATCATTTCATACCTGACCACCAATACATCTGTTTCAAATCACCATACATCTTCGTACTACCCGGGTGAATATAGTACATGCTACTGTGAGCTTCAGAAAGAATATCATTTTTCAAATCTGAACTACTTGGAACACAAATTCTATTGTGGTAGCGCAACAGACCACTATCATCAACACTCTACTCTGAACTAAGATTGTTCTGAACCATCCGTCATTTTGTCACCAATTTTGGGTTATCATCTTGCAATTCTTGAATTCATTGAAGAAACAGGGGTTTCGTTCTCAACTTTGCTAATACATAACCATCTTTATTTAAAGTTAATTGAGCATTCAACGCTTGAAGTGCAAACAAAGATGACTTCTAACTAAGTGTATTCACAACTATATTAGCCTTTCCCGGGTGATAGTCAATAACTAGATCATAATCTTTCAGTAATTCTAGCCACCGTCTCTGTCTCAAATTCAGCTCTTTCTGAGTCATTAAATATTTCAAACTTTTATGATTTGTAAACATGTAACATTTCTCGTCATACAAATAATGTCTCCAAATTTTCAAAGCGAATAGGACTGTACCCAACTCAAGGTCATGTGTAGGATAATTCTTCTTGTGCAGCTTTAATTGTCAAAAAGCATAGGCTACTACCTTTCCTAACTGCATTATTACACAACCCAAACCATTTAGAGACGTATCACTATAAACAACATATGCTACACCAGATTCTGGCTAAGTCAAAACTAGAGTTTCCGTCAACATCTTTTTCAACTGATTAAAACTCTGTTGACACTCATCAGACCAAACAAACTCAACATTTTTCTGTAACAATCAGATCATCGGTGAAGCAATAATCGAAAAGTTTTTGACAAAGCATCGATAATAACTTGCTAAACCCAGAAAATTACACACTTTTGAAATATTTCTCGGAGTTTTTCCAATTTATCACAGTAAAAACATTACTCGGATCAACTCGAATCCCATCAGCTGATACTATGTGACCCAAAAATTCAACTTCACGGAGCCAGAATTCACATTTGCTAAACTTTGCATACAACTGCTTTTCTCTCAAAGTCTGTAGTACAATCCTCAAATATTGTGCATGCTCGGGTTCTGTCTTGGAATAGATTAGTATATCATCAATAAACACAACCACAAATCTATCTAAATAAGGTTAAAAATTTTGATTAATTAATCCATGAAAGCAACATGAGCATTCGTCAAACCAAATGGCATTACCAAAAACTCATAATTGTATCAAGTTCTGAAAGCAGTCTTTAACACATCACACTTTTAACCTTCAACTGATAATACCCGGATCTAAGGTCTATCTTTGAAAACACTGTAACACCTTTCAGTTGATCAAACATATTGTCGATACGTGACAAAGGGTATTTATTTTTAATTGTGACCTTGTTCAACCGTCAGTAATCTATGCACAGTCTTAAAGAACCGTATTTCTTTTTCACAAATAAAACAGGTGCGCCCTAGGGAGACATGCTCAGTCTGATAAACCCTCGGTCTAATAACTCTTGCAACTGTGCCTTTAATTCATTTAGTTCAGTTCGTGTCATATGGTATAGTGTTACTGATATCGGAGCAGTTTCAGGAATCACATCAATTACAAACTCAACTTCACGATCAGGTGGTAAACCCAACAATTCTTCAAGAAATACATCAGCAAACTCACTAACAACTGGTAATTGATTTATCTTCGATTCTAAATCCTGAGTATCAAGAATGTAAGCTAGAAATGCCTCATTACCTTTGCGCATCAATCTCTGAGCAGAAAAGGCTGAAATAATTCTAACAATTTCTTTCGGATTTTTAGACTCAACTGAAATCATTTCTCCTGTTTGACATTTCAAATCAATCTGTTTCTATTTGTAATTTGCCATAGCATCATGCAAAGATAACCAATTCATTCCCAGAATAATATCAAATTCCCGAAAAGGTAGCAATATCAAATCAGCAGCGAATTCACAAATTTTCACTTTCAGTGGACAATTACGATACACTAAATTAACTATTAGACTTTAACCTAATAGATTAGCAACTTGAATATTATAATTAGTAGATTCAATAGGTAACTTCTTTTCCGCTACTAATGTAGTGCAAATATAAGAATGAGTGGACTCAGGGTCAATTAATAAATACACAGTAACATTAAAGAGATAGGATGTACCAGCAATCACATCTAAAGCAGTGGCTTCCTCTCTAGCTCGAATGGCATAAGTACGTGCAGGTGCTCTAGCCTCTGACCGAGCAGCAATATTTTTCATTCCTGAACAAGAAACTCCGATAGCACTACTTTGACCCGAACGCCTACTTCTCTGAGAAGTAGCCAATTGTTTTTCTTTCTGCTTTTCCTCATCTTTTTACAATTGAGGACAATTTCAGATAAAATGATCAGTTCATCCACATTTGTAACAAGCCCCCACTTTACTTCTACACTCACCGAGGTGGTAATTCCTACAGTATTTGCATTTGGGCTTTAGGAGTATTTTGCACACTACCCACACTAACAACAGGTCTAGTAGATATCTCAAAATCTTGTTGAATCGTCTTATTTTTATTTGAATGTTCAGGCATTGAGGTAGCTCGACTGAAATTATCTTTAAACTTTTTGGTCTGCGATGCCGAAAATGATTTAGAAGAACCTATTTTCTAAGATTTTCGATTTCGCCAATCTTGTTGTATTTTTCAGTTCTACACCTCTTCCATCTTCTATGCACAATCTGAAAAAACAACAAATTCTCGTATTTCAATACTTCCAATCATCATTCAGATTTTATCATTCAACCCTTCTTCAAACCGGATGCACATTTTTTCTTCGGTTGTCACAATTTCCTGAGCATATTTACTGAGGTATACAAATTCTATCTCATACTCAGCTACTGATCTATTTCCTAGACGCAACTCAAGGAATTCTCTTTTTTTTTTATCTAAATACATTTTACCGACATATTTCGTCTTAAATTCAGTTTGGAAGAATTCCCAAGACATTTTCTCCTTTGGCATTATAGACAGTATTGTCGACCACCAATTATATGTTTTCTCTTTCAGTAATGAAACAACACATCTCAAATAATCATCAGGAGAATAAGCCATTTCTTTAAAAACTCTTATTGTATTTTAAGGCCAATATTCAACTTTAGCTAGATCATCTTTTGACCTACCCCGAAATTCTTCGGCCCCACACTTTTTGAGTTTTTCAATCGGAGTATGTTTACTAGGTTCATTCAATAGAGGAGGTGGAGGTGCAACTGAAGGCACTACAGGTGGTACAGTAAGGGGGTGGAGGTTGTTGAGCCAGATTTTTTTCTTGCATAAATTCACTGAACTACTGATTCATATACCTAAAGAACATGTTTTTAAGTTCTTGTTCCTGGGCCGGAGGAATCGAGACATTACTACTCATCCTATGTTCAGAAGTCTGTGCTCTACTATTAACCTCATCATTATCAGCACGTTCAAATCCATCTGACATCTTTACAATCTATAAAAAAATAAATGTTAGATCAGATTATACACATCACACTATCACATATTTATATGACATGTATTTTTAAACATTTCACACGCTATGTTCAGTCTGACAATTGACTAAACCGTAGCTCTGATACCACTAAATGTAATACATCTGGCCATTATCCATCGCTAGAACAGGGCTATGGAGCATTACCAAACTTTTCATATTAAATACGAACATTTCATATCATTTAACATACATACTAGAATATAATTATAAATCACTCATATTGTCCCTCGTATGAGCCCTCGAGCCCCAAAAATATACGCTAGAAACAAATCAGGACTAAACTGGAAACTCAGAGAATTTTTCACAAAAATCTAAAATTTTTCCTATGTGCAGGGACTACACATCCGTATGGACAAAAATAGGTCATTTCAAGGTCACATTTCTCACCCATTTTGATATCAACCTAAACACAACATTTTAACACATCAATATATCCCAACAAACAATCAAAACAAGTCAAAATCATGTTTTAAACATAACATAACATCATTTATATATACCAAAATACCTATACTTACCTATTTAATCCATCTAACTAGTCTACTAAAGTTAACCACAAATTGAATACAATAAACCTATATCATTCACATCAACATCACTAATATGTCTCATTTTCAACCCAACATATATATAAGCAAAATCATAATTATTAACATTTACACAAGATAAATTTTAATTAAATCCACACAAACCCTATACATGCCATATAAACCATATAGAAAGTTTCAAAAACTACTGGGATAATCTGGATAGTGTGACTTGATGTGCTTATCCAATCTTCCAACCTCTTAAAAATCTACAAAGACATTAAACAACTCAAGTAAGCTTAATGAAGCTTAGTAAGCTATATGTGTTAAACATAAATCTTACCGAACCTACAATAGCACATCAATTAAATAACTCTCTGCTAATCACAACTTCAATCGATGAATACACTTATTTCAGATCAATACCAATAACAAACAATATGTTTTTCAATTTCAATTACATATTCACTTACCAAGTCTTCCCAAATCGGTGAACAACTTATGGATAAAGACTACATCATTTTCGAAAGCCCGAAGGCTAAACAAAAGCTCATGAGAGCTAAACAGAAACCCATAAGGGTTGAACGAAAGCTCATAAGAGCTGGATAGAAACCCATAAGGGTTAAACATAAGCTCAAAAGAGCTCAACGGAAACTCATATGAGTTAAACAAAAGCTCGTGAGAGCTAAACGGAAAGTAAACATGAAAGTTCATAGTAAATGCTGAGCCTCAGTTTACTTAGGTAATTTGCCACATTTTCCTCCAATGCCATCAATTCACCGAGTGCCGAATGTACTCAAATCTCGCATTTTTGAACATTCAATTTAAATTCATAACTTTAATAAAATTTCACTTTAAACAATAGATATGAATAAATACATAATACCATTCACCAATTTAATATATATATAAATTTAACCATACGATCTTATCTGGATTGAATTGTAATATTTGCAGAAGTTCAATGACTATTCTGCTAATTTTCCTTTTTCATGAGTATCTACGGGTTCTTGATCTAAAATATAAAATTAGTCATACATTAGCATATATATTTAGTTCCAATTTATTTCATAATTAATGCCCTTTAAATTTTCAAATTTACACAATTACCCTAAAATTTTACAGCTTTTGCAATTTAATCCCTTAACTAGTTAATCTATCAAATGAACTAGTTTTTCTCAATTAATAATTTATTTAAATATTCTAGGATATCATACAGCCCTTGATAAAACAAAACGTTAATACCTAACCCTAATACTTTAACTTTTTACAATTTAGTCCTAAAATTAACATTTAACAAAATCACTTTATACAATCATCATATAACATAATGAAAGCTCTAAATCCATATTTTTTCATCTAAAATATCCTATATTCATCAATGGTAACTTCCAAAATTTTCAATAAAATTAAAAACTAAAGCAAGACTTAGTTGGACCTAATTGTAAAAGTCTCAAAAACATAAAAATTACAAGAAAAGGGAAAGAATTAAACTCACTCGAAGTAAAAAATATAAAAACCAGCTTAAGGAGCTCTCCTATGGCTGTTTTTGGCTGAGAATTGAAGAAGTTATCTAGAAACCTTTAAAATTTCAATTTGTAGTTTTAATTTTGCTTTATTTACTATTTTGCCATTAAATGGCTATTTTTTTTATTTTCACTACTTATGCCGCTCAGCCATTTCATTTTGGCTTATTTACTATTTAAGTCCTCTCTATTTACCATTTAATTCATTTAACCACTATTTCTTTTAATTAGAAAGTTTTGAATTTTTTTTAATTTAGTTCTTTTTAATTAATTAACTATCAAAACGTTAAAATTTCCTAAAGAAAGTTTAATACTACCTTAATGACTCTCCATAAATATTTATAAAAATATTTATGGCTCGGTTTGTGGAATCGAGGTCTCAATACCTCATTTTCTAAACCACTTGACCTAATAAATCCTTATAAAACACAAATTCAAAAATCTTTCTAAAACCACATTTGACTCGTAAATACTAAATATTAAAATTTATGAGCTTACTCGTCGGATTTGGTGATCTCGAACCATTATTTTCGACACTACTGAAAATTAGGCTGTTACAGAAATATTAGTAAAAAAATATTTTTTGATATTTTATTATTATATTGAACCGTCGTTTTGATTTGATCAGGCTTAGCCCCAAAACGAGCCTGGCTACTGATAGACAGGTCCTGCACAGCCCATTTTGTCATTGTCATTGGACCATGTGCAATGTCGGGTTCAAGTGGGTGACGGCCGGCTCACAAATATTAAATACGAAAATAATGTAATAAAAGAACATGATTAAATTGATATGTTTAGTAAATTTATTAAAATTGCCTTAAAAAATAAATCAATTAAATTTCTAAAGAGGTGCTATATTCTAATATTGTTTGTTTTGCTGATAATTTCTTACAGAAATGGACAGACTCGAAGCAGTCTTTGGTGCTGTGTCGTGTAATCATAGTGCGAGTAATGGAAGGAATGAAAGCTGGTGTAAACCCCGAATGTAATGTTGATGCAGCCACTTTTGAGAATGAAACAGTGATCAATAGGGGGCACAAACGACATTGTGGTGAACTGTTGTACTGGGCACAAATTAGGAAGCTTGGCCCTTTATCTAGGAGAAGTTATGGCAGTGGGGAAGTTCTTTCGTGGTTTAGGGAGATGAATTATGATACCCATCACATTGTGCTAAGCTAATCAAGGCAATGAATGAGGGTTGCAGTAGAGGTGCTCATGGGCCGGGCGGCCCGACCCAGCCCGACAACCCGCCCGAAATATGAGAGGGTTTGGGTAAAAATATAGGCTCGAAATATGGGTTTGGGCAAAAAAACGAGGTCCGTTTAGAAAACGGGTCGGGTCTTGTGCACCACTTTTTTGGCCCGGCCCGGCCCGATATAATAAATATATTTATTTTTTAAAATTTTTTAATTTTAAAATATTTTTAAAATACTTTTTAAAATTTTTTTTAATTTTAAAATATTTTTTAAATACTTTTTTTTTTAATTTTTAAAATAAATTTTTGGTATTTATTAAAAAATGGGCCGGGCCCGGTCTTATGATTTTTTTTCCGGGCCAGGCCTGGGTAAAATTTTAGGCCCATATTTCGGGCCGGGCCCGGGCTGAAATTTTTTATGGGCTCGGCCCGGCCCATGAGCACCTCTAGGTTGCAATGATAATTCGGAATTTGATTTATTGATTTGTGATTGCTTATGTTAAATTCTTAATTTTAGTTTTTTTCATTAGATTTGTAGGGAGGTTCGTGTTAAATAATGTTTCAGAGTTGTTGCACTTTCTTTTGAAATTTTATTCCAATAGCCGTTAAACTCACCAACTAAAATTAAGTGTTTTTTTAGTATCATATGCAAATAACAAGATGACATAATATTACACATGTAATAATATATTTATCACATAAGATTTTGAAATTTACAAAATTTAACTTAATGAATTTAACCACTTACATTTGGATCAATATTGAAATTTCAAATTTTAAAATGTGTATATTAAAAATGACCAAATTAAAATACAAAGACTAAATTCATAACTTACATACAGTATAATTTAATTTTAATTTTTTGATGCATTTATTTAAGGCTTATATGTCAAAAGAGCTTTTAAGAAAAAAAAGAAAAAATCAATTAAATATAGTACTAAATACACACCCAATTAAGTCCCCATCATTAATAAAAAATTTAATTAAACTCCTTTATTAACAGTTTTTCTATTTAAAATATTTTAATTTTTATAAAAACATATAAAAATTATTAAAAACTAATAAATATTATTCAATTTTCATCTTGAATTTCCCACACGTTTGCTTCATACCGTCATTTATTATTCAAACAAAAAAATAATACTGTGATTTAACCTAATAATTATAGTAGATAAATTCTTCGAATCTACTCATAAATTCGAATCTACTAGAGAGAATGCATGGACACCTTCGTCTGATGTTCTTCCAAGCGAGGTTCTTATGAGAGATGATACATTTAATGAGGGATTTGGTGATTCAGATGAACATAATAATGAGAATGAATGTATTCCTCCTAATAAGGCACCATCAAACCCTTCTCATGAAACTCCTAATCTAAGAGTGGGTTTGGATGAGCGATTGGGTGTGGTGCGGTGCGTTTATCTTACTTTTTGTCTCATGCTCTAATAACTAATCTCACCGCCACCGCTGTTTTTACATTAACTGCAGGTAAACGCACCGCCCATCCAAACTCACCATAAGAAAGCAAACACTTGGGGTTGTACCTAATAATTATAGTATATTCGAATTTATGAGTAGATTCGAAGAATTTATCTACTATAATTATTAGGTTAATCTACTATAATCGATTAATCTACTCATTCAATTGTGGTTCAATTCCTTTCTTCTTAAATCCTTTAAAATCAAGATTTTCCTACATAACATGTTAAATGTTATACTAAGATTTTTATATTTGTAAATTATTAATTTCAATAAACTTTATGCATTAAAATAATGATAAAGTTAACACTAACCTGTGTTTTTTTAGCCCACCATTCTTTGGTAGCATCAACCGTCTTTTTAGATGGACATCATCCTATACCTGTAGATTTCTTAAGCAACTCCCTCCATAACCTCCATTCCTTTTTTAATGTATCCCACTTATTTTTCAATTGAGGCTTTCCATAATTTTTTGTGTTTTTGTTTGAAAAATAACAATGACATTTTCCCATCTTTTTGAGTTTAGATGAGTTATCAGTTTATTACCAGCATTGACTTTATTTAAGGAAAGTTCACAAAATATCAACGTCAACTCATCATCCCAAACAACTTTTGTTGCTAATGTACTATCTCCCTCCACAAAATTTCGTGTCTTTACCATCTATTATTATTTTGATTTTAAATGTCAACCGACATAAAACCATAAATATATGTATCATAATAAGCATCATTTAAAGATCACCGTTATAACAAATATAAGCAAACATATATCTTAAAATATCATGATATATATACATCCACGCATTTGTAAAGCTCCTTCAATATTTCTCACAAAAACTCTTTAACAATTTGTATTGTACTAAACAAAATAATAGAATATAAGTATTTAATTTTCACTCATATGAGACATGTATACATGTATATCGTGTCTCCACACCGATTTCCAAATATGAATGAGAAAACCAAGGGTGTCCAATATGAATACTTAAAAAAAATTAAGAGTCAATGTGACATAGTTTAACATTAGCACCAAATCATACAACATTTCATTACTTCTTGGTTAATTGTATAACCATGTTAGATAGATTTTCCACACCACCTAAGTTTCATATGTCTAGATTTTCTAAAGATGTATAACAATTCGGCCTCTCAAACACAAAGATATGTAAGGGATTGAGAAGGCTAAAATTCTTTCAAAAGGGGGATCTTTCAAAGCTGTGTTTCTCAAGATTTGTTGGTCTCAAAAGCTTACATCATTTGAAAAGAAAACTGAAGAAGCATAAGAACGTATATGTCTATATGGAAATACTACATCTCTAATATCATTAGAGCAAAACTCAATTGCCTATTCAAATGTAATAAATTAGTTTTTAAACACACCCTTTGTTCTTAGCCTACTAATTTTTTGTTCTTCAAGAATTTTCCCCGATTTTATCGTTTGTTTCATCATTTCAATCTTGTATTAAGAAGAAAAACTACAACTGAGCACTACATTGCACTAAAAAATTCTTAAAAAATTCCCAACTACAAGCTAAATTTTTGCATTCATTGTAGAAGTGAAAACTACAACTCGTATTTACAGATACCCCCAACTGATAAATAATCTAATCTAAACTCGAAAAATTTAGAAACAAGACGAAAACATAACATGAACATGATACCATACTCAACACAAATATATAAATACTAACCTTTAGGCAAAGAAAAAAGTAGCGGCCACAACTAAGAACAAAGCAAAAAAGTAGAGAGAAACCAGCAATAATCACTATTTTAGTTCTCAAATCTGAAAAACAAGTGACTCTTTTGTTCCCAAATCTGAAAACAAATAAGGTTGAGAAAGAAATTAGTTTAACTTTCAATGATAAAATGGTAAAATAATAAATAAAAGTATGGGTACTTTTGTCTGTTAAAAAAACCTACTGCTTTATTGGGTTGAAGTTGAACTGGTGCTAAAACCTCCAATAAAATTTGAAGCTTTCAGTGTGATTGAAATAAATTTAAATGTACTGTTGATGCTAATTGAAACAGGCTATCAGTGAGGTTGATAGCAGTTATCTACCCCAACTGCACTACACTGGCATTAAATGCTAAATTAAAGGAAGCCTAAATCTAATATCCAACTAACCCCTTTGTAAATATGCAAATGCAGACGGTCCAAAAGTAAATTATAAAAAATTAAAAATTTCTATTTATATTTTTCTTGTATTATTTTTAATATGTCATAATAATTCTGGAACATATATTTATAAAAAATTTCACACATTAATTATTAATATCATATATATATAAAAACTCATTCCATTTTTATTGTTTTTTAAAATCATGCTTAAAATTATGGCATCCTAAAAAAAATGTCACTTGAATTTTGTAAGGAAAGTTTAAAATCATATTTGTGAATCAGTTAAGTCTTAATTTGATTGATATTAATATTGTTGTCATTATAGGAAGATGTAAGTTTAAACTTGTTTATTTTTCTATTTAAGGGTCGAAAGAAGTTACGGCTCTAAATATTATATATAAAAAAAAACCTTTTAATAAAGATGCAAAAGTGATAGTGAACCTTAAATAAATAAATAAAAAGGTTAGATTTGATTTCTAAATTTTTATTTTATTTTTAGAAATTAATTTTTTAAACTATTGAAAAATATGTTTAATAAATAGAAATAAAAATTATTTTTAATAATGAAAACATATATGGTTTTTATTTTTTAAAATAAAAATTTGAGAAATAAAAAAAAGTACATCTATAAGGATTTCAGGTACCAATTTAGTATTTAAAAATTTGATTAGAAAAATTTAATTGATTTTTTCCAAGAATTTTTTGTGAAAACTAGAAAATAATTTTTATATATTTTTAGTTTTCAAAAAATATTTTTGAAAAATTCAACCAAATATATTTTATTTAAACAACAACTAAAACTAAAATGGCCTCAGTTTCGTAAAATCAGAGGAAACCTAAATCTCTCTACGGCCTACGGCCTACGGCCTACGGCCTATGCATATATAATAATAGAGAGAAAGCAAAGCAGAAAGTCAAAATGGAAATGCCCACAAAAGTTATCTGTTAAAAGAAGCAATGTAGAGATGGAAAGATGCTCAACTATTTGAACTTTGAAACAAATGAATATGTGCCCACCATGTGTTCGATATTTTAACCCGAAAGAGCAAAACAATTTGAGTATATTCCTTCTTGCAAAGCTGTACTTTTGAGCTTTTTCTTTTCTATATCCGACTTCAAGATTACATTTTGGAAGCTGCATTTGAAGTTTCCATTTTTCACATGTTTCTTTGCAAATTGCAATACAATATTATCAAATTTCCATTGTTGTTATAGATATGGGTTTACGTACATTACCAAAAATCACGCTTAAAAAGCTTGTTATGAGAATGGATTTTTCCTTTTCAACAAAACAGTCCTAATTTCAAAATAAAGTAATTTTTTTATTTAAAACATCTCTCGAATATGCTCACTGGAAATTATCGTTTTATTTTTCGATGTCCACAAGACACTAACCCTTCAAACATTTGTGACACCTAAATCACAGTACATGGGTACAATCTGACACCCGTAGTTGAATCAGCACTAGATTCTACTATAAAATCTCACCCACTAACATGTTTTAACTATACTAACTCTATATGGTATTTCACAATGGATTGTTGGATCAATTTTGTTCGAGTATCGGTATGAATGGTTGATTTGGGTTAAAAAGCGATTGATTTAGTAAAATTAATTTTTTCTATTTTAAAGAATAATTTTTATGATTTTTAATAATATATTTAATAGTGGAAGAAACCAGTAGACGACTACAAAGAAACTTCAAAATTACAACCTACCCTTCATGATGGAACTAGCCAAAATCTTGAAAACCTTGGTATTTGGTTATTAATTTGTATTTGTTTTAAAATTTTATAAAAAAGTTAGGGTGAACTACATCATTAGTCACTAAATTATTGATTAGTTTTTGTTCTGGTCACTTAACTAAAAAATTATAATTTACTCATTAAACTATTTGAAAATTTTCATTTAAGCCTTAAATTTTTTCTTTTAAAAATTCTGTTAGCAAGCTTTAAGCAACAATTCGATGATTGATATAGTATATTAGTACCCGTCGACGAGTAGAAGAACATACTCTATATTTAAGTCGATCTGACAGTCTGTGTTAAAAATTGGAGAAAAAAGCTGTTTAAATTTTTGTTCGTAAATTTTTTTCTTGAAAAAGAATTGAATTGTAGAAAAGGAAATGAAAGACAACTTTCGATTGGTGTAGGCAACGCGAATAGAGAAAGCCATGTAATATCGATTAATAACTCAATGACCTAAATGAAAACTTTTGAATAATTTAGTGATCAAATTGTGACTTTTTTAATTAAGTGGCCAAGTCAAGAATTTATCCATAAATTAGTAACTAATGATATAGTTTACCAAAAATATTATAATGAGTGTATTTTTATAATTTTACCTTCTATAAATCAAATAATAAAATTTAAATTTAAACCATGATAAAATAAATTATTAACATTTAACTTTACATTTGAATTTTATATGAATTTTTAATAATTATATTTCTTAATAACTGAAAATACTCCTACGGTAGAAAAAAGGAGAGGCAAAAAGAAAAAGCTATAAAAAATTATAAAATTATGGTGAACTCTCCCACTCTTACTATTCTCTTGATTTTTCTTTCTCAGTTTCTTTCTGTTAGGTCCTCTCTCTTTCTCTCTCTCTCCATATCTTTCTTTTCTTACTTCATTGTCACTGTTCCTCATATCTCTGCACACCCAAAAAGAAACCCAGAAACAAAGAAAGGGGGAAGCTTTAGAATATTTAGCAGTGTTAGTTCACCTCGAGAGAATATTTTTTATTAGAGAAAAAAAAAACCAAGTTGAAAGTTATAGTTCCATTTTATTTCCCTCCTTTTTTTTTAATTTTTGATTTGCTTGGGCTTTCATCAAATCAAAGAAGCTCTGCAAATTTTGGAGTCATTTTTGGGTTTGCATTTTGTGGGTTCAAATGTGGAGTAAAGAGCAGTTTTGCTGGATTTTAATGCCGGCTGGAGAGTCGAGGGAGTTTTGAATGGAATTACAAGAGTTAATGCTTTACTTTTTCCGACATTTCTTGGAGAGGATATAATCAGCTTTGGTTCAATCATGGTAACAAGATTTGATTTTAAGCTTCGATTTGCTGTCGTTATATTCGAGGTAAACCTTCGATTTCACTGTAAATTTTCTCATTTTCTTTTTCTTGAAAAAAATTGAATCCATGGGTTTTCTGGTAGAAATCAAAATGGTGCAGAGCTCTTGCCGTTACTGAGATAATTAGTGGGAAAAAGATCAGATATTTCCCATTTTTTCTGTCTAATATTTTTCTTAAACAAAATCAAATCATTTTGCTTGGTTTTCTCTTCGTATAAAGATGGAATTAATTTGGTTACTTTTTAGTTTTATTTATATTTATTTTACTTCCATTTTTAAAACTTTTCCGGGATCTTTCCTTTTTGGTAACTGTTCACTAGGGTTTACTAATTGAACAAAACTGTGAACTTCTAGTTTAATTCATTATTGGAATTTGAAAATTATCCAGGATTATGTATATAAAGCTTTTAAATTTTATTAATTGTTTGAAGTTGGAATTTTGTCGTTTCAAATTAGCTGGATTTGAATTCATAATTTACAAAAATATCTTTTTTGTGCCGGTATTAGTCACTCTTAGCTTGGTTTCATTATTTCATTGTTGCGTACATAGTCTCTGTTGGCTTTGTATTTAATTTGTTTGTCTACTTCACACTGAAACCCAAGTTTTTTCTGGCGTCTATTGCAGGTTTTATTGATATTGTTATGGTTTGGAGCAGCTACTTCGAAATTTCAGGGGCATCATCCACAATGGGAAGGCCCAGAGAGAGGAATTGGTGAAAACATTGTCTCACATTCATGTATTCATGACCAGATAATTGAACAGAGGAGACGACCAGGTCGTAAGGTTTATTCAGTTACCCCTCAATTTTATGTCCACTCCAGTACCTCAAATAATGTTCTTCACAAAGGAAGGTCCTTGCTTGAGATTTCTGAGGTGCTTGAGCATCCAAAGGAGGCTAAGCAACCTATAAGAATATATTTAAATTATGATGCCGTTGGCCTCTCACCGGATAGAGATTGTCGAAAAGTTGGTGACATTGTGAAGGTGGGTGCTTTTGTTTCGTTGGTAAACTTGGTAACATCGTAGTTCTGGTCATGATTGTGAACCTAATGTGCACCCTTGGTGTTTGCTCTCTATGCTTGTTTTGTTTTCATTTTTGTATATATTTTTATTTATCAGCTTGGGGAGCCTCCTGTGAGTTCATCTCTTGGTACACGCTCCTGCAATCCTCATGGTGATCCTCCGATTTATGGTGACTGTTGGTATAATTGCACTTTGAATGATTTATCTGGGCAAGACAAACGTCATCGTCTTCACAAGGTTTTACCCTATACATACTACAGATAAACTACAAAAGAAATTTGTATTCATTTGAATTATGATGAAGCCAATGCTAACTTTTGAAAGAAATATAATGAAGGCTCTAGGGCAGACAGCTGACTGGTTCAAGAGAACCTTGGCTGTAGAGTCTGTGAAAGGGAATTTGAGATTGAGTGGATATTCTGCATGTGGACAAGATGGAGGTGTACAGCTTCCTCGTCAATATGTTGAAGGTATCTCATTCAGTTCTGTCACTGTGGTTTGGTTCCATTTATATCTTGAATGTGGCCTCTAAGAGCACTTTCATTTTAGGTTCATTGTTTTGTAACTGTTATCTTTATCCAACTTTTCTTGCAGAGGGTGTTGCTGATGCAGACTTGGTCCTTCTTGTGACTACACGACCTACCACTGGCAACACTTTGGCATGGGCAGTAGCATGTGAACGTGACCAGTGGGGCCGTGCAATTGCTGGTAATTTCTAGTTGGCACATCTCTAAAGTGTGGAATATGTTGCTGTCTTGTGAAGTAGAAGTCTAAAACCAAAGGCAATGTTTTTGTAGGACATGTGAATGTTGCTCCTCGGCATTTAACTGCAGAAGCAGAGACTTTACTTTCAGCTACTCTTATCCACGAGGTGTGGTGATGTTATTTTATGAATTTAGAAAAGCATAGAAGGAAATTTAGTGTCCTAAATATTGTTCTTATCCAGGTTATGCATGTTCTTGGCTTTGATCCGCATGCTTTTACGCACTTTAGGGATGAGAGAAAAAGGAGGCATAGTAAGGTAATTGCATGGTGTTTACTATGAATATGTCCTTGAGGCATCAAAGCAATTTGCATAAGTACTGTTCGGTTATCTCTGTGTGCATTCTGCAGGTTACTGAACATATTATAGATGAAAGGCTTGGGAGGATGGTTAAACGTGTGGTGCTCCCACGTGTTGTTATGCACTCGCGGCATCATTATGGGGTATTGTTGACATTTTTTTTGTGTCGAGTTTTGTGGTTTTAGATTATTGAAACGATGAGAAAATCGAACAAATAGTTTATGGCAGTTTAATTGACAGGCATTCTCAGAAAATTTTACTGGCTTAGAGCTAGAAGATGGTGGAGGACGTGGGACATCAGGTATTCAGTTCTGTCTGTTATTTGTCTCTCTCCTCTCTATTGAGATGTTGCTTATGGATTTTTTTTTTAACACATGGAACCTTTCTCAAAACTAGCGTACATTGCACTATATGATTCCTAACGGAAGATGCAGCAAGCAGTTTGGTCATTAATGTTTGAGTGATGACTTGGCTGCAGGATCTCATTGGGAGAAAAGGCTTTTGATGAATGAGATAATGACGGGATCCGTGGATACAAAATCAGTAGTTTCAAAAATGACACTGGCTTTGTTGGAGGATAGTGGATGGTATCAAGCTAACTATAGCATGGCAGATCATCTTGATTGGGGTTACAACCAAGGAACTGATTTTCTGACTTCTCCTTGCAATCTCTGGAAGGGAGCATATCATTGCAACACAACCAATTTGTCCGGTTGTACGTATAACAGGGAAGCAGAAGGTTACTGTCCTATTGTAAGTTATAACAGGGACCTACCTCAATGGACTCGGTACTTTCCTCAGGCTAACAAGGGTATGTTCTTGTTTGTGTTCTTTTATCTGTCTGCTTTTTGTTTTTGAGGCCCTCTTTTGTGACCTGCTCCCTCTTTTGTAATTCATATTTGAACAGGTTTCAAGATATGGGCATGTAATGCAATCATTTTATGCTTATCAACGTCATTGAACTTTTAGTTTGGTCCTTGTGAGGTCTATGTACTTATGTTTTTTACTTTTCCAGGTGGTCAGTCCTCATTGGCTGATTATTGCACATTCTTTGTGGCTTACTCTGATGGATCTTGTACGGATAGTAATAGTGCAAGGGCCCCGGATAGAATGTTAGGCGAAGTGAGAGGGAGTAACTCCAGGTGAGTTTTGAGTTTCAACCTTAAAAACTTTACTAGGAATTGGTTTAAAATTTTCATATTACCTTAGGAATGGTTGATGAAGTTTTTGTTTTGATGTGATTATTAGGTGCATGGCCTCATCCTTAGTTCGTACAGGTTTTGTCCGTGGTTCTATGACCCAAGGAAATGGTTGTTATCAGCACAGATGTGTAAATTACTCATTAGAGGTATGGGTTGGTGTTTGTAAAGTCAAGCTTTGTGCTTTTGTAATTTTTTAGAAAAGCAGCTTCAAAGCTTGTGAGTTATGATCGGTGTGGGCTGTAATCTTATCTTTTAGAATAAGCTACTTGGACAATGCTGATTTACTGCAATGTCAGAATTAAACTTGTTGATCATGGCCTGGTTGACTGAAATAATACCTTTTGTTTATATCGTAAATGTTGAAACTGACAGAATAATTTGCAGGTTGAACTTTAAGCTCATTCTCACATACACTTCTTCATCCTTTTGTTTATAATTGTTTGATTAGGTTGCTGTGGATGGTATCTGGAAAGTGTGTGCCAAAGCTGGTGGACCAGTTCAGTTCCCTGGTTTTAATGGTAATTTCAATCTATTTACTTTTTAGTTAATAAGATATATCTATATGTTTTGACAATTTCTTTCGATGTTTTTTATCTGCAGGTGAACTAATTTGTCCTGCTTACCATGAACTCTGTAGTGCTGGTCCGGTTCCAGTGTCCGGGCAATGTCCCAATTCTTGTAATTTTAATGGTGATTGTGTCAGCGGAAAATGTCGCTGCTTTCCTGGGTTTCATCGTCATGATTGTAGTAAAAGTGAGCGCCAGGATCCTTCTCTATTCCATTGTTTAGCTATGTACAAAATAACTCATGGTATGCTAAATCTGTTCTGAGCTAATCCTTTTCAATAAACTGATGTTATTTTTCTTTGTCCTCTTCTGTTATACAGGATATTGCCCTAGCAATTGTAATGGGCATGGGATGTGTCTGTCAAATGGGGTTTGTGGATGTGAAAATGGTTATACTGGCATTGACTGTTCCACTGGTAATGTGTTTATTTAGCTGTTATTCTGTAAGTTTCATTTTTTGTGAAGAAAAATTTGAGAGGTTTGATCTTTTTGTCATTTTTGCACAGGCCTTTTTAGAGCACTTTTATCAAATAGTTAAGCACACAAATAAAAGATATATTCCCTTCCTTTTCAAAGAAAAAGAATTGAAGAGGGCTGTTTCAATATGCTTATATATTCATAGACACCTCCTAAGGTTCTCATGTCATTTTTGATACCATTTCATGATGCGAAATATGTAATCCTCCTACTTATGTCAGGATAAATACAGGCGGTTAATACCATTTCCCCCCTGCCCCCACTCTTTACCTTTTTGCTTTGAATTTCATATGCAGCCGTTTGCGATGAACAATGTAGTCTTCATGGTGGTGTCTGTGACAATGGAGTTTGCGAGTTCCGCTGCTCTGACTATGCGGGATACACATGCCAGAACAGCTCCACTCTCCTCTCTAGTCTTTCTGTATGCAAAAATGAGTTGGAGAGAGAGTTGTCTGGGCAACACTGTGCACCCAGTGAGGCAAGTATATTGCAACAGCTTGAAGAAGTTGTCATCATGCCGAATTACTACCGTCTATTCCCAAGTGTTGCTCAGAAGTTGTTTACTAATCTCTTTGGAAGCAGCTACTGTGAATCAGCTGCCAAGCGACTGGCCTGCTGGGTAAAACATCCCATCCCTATCGTTTTATTCATCTTCATAGTTATTTTGCTTTTGGTTCATGGCTCTTATTTTCCTCACGAGCTTGACTCTAAACACCGATCATATATGACCAGATATCGATCCAAAAATGCGATAATGATGGGGACAACAGGCTACGAGTATGCCATTCAGCATGTCAGGCGTATAATTTAGCATGTGGGGCATCACTAGACTGTTCGGACCAAACTCTGTTTAGTAGTGGGGAGGAAGGCGAGGGGCAATGCACCGGCTCTGGTGAGATGAAGGTTTCGTGGTTCAATCGTTTCCGAAATCGTTTATTTTCAAGCAATTCGTCCTTGAAAGGAGTGTATGTAAAATATAGCCAACTCTAGCCCCCTCCTAATTCTCTTGCTCTTGTTCCTTCTAAATTTGGCTTGTAATATTTCTAGGGTTCCAGTGTAGGAAAGTTGTAGAAAAATAGGAAAATTTGGGTTTGATAGGCTTTAAAGCCAAATGTAGAGAAAATTGAAAAAGAATGTAAAAGCAGCAAAAGAAAAAAAAATAGAAGAAAACAAAAGAAAGAAGCTCTTGTGAGCGAATGTCCGGATGTTTGGCCGAAGGCCTTTGGAAAGGAAATGTCTCAGATTATT
The DNA here is from genome assembly GCF_007990345.1 of Gossypium hirsutum. NCBI lineage: Eukaryota > Viridiplantae > Streptophyta > Magnoliopsida > Malvales > Malvaceae > Gossypium > Gossypium hirsutum. The sequence continues at coordinate 25,412,879 of NC_053441.1, forward strand.
GTCTTCTTTACTTTTAGGTAAACTATATAAGTAATTTATAAACATTTTGATTACTGTGCCGTTACCAATCTTAAAAATGTTATGAATTGTGATGACATCATTACGTTTCTTATCTTTTCCTTTCTTTTTTTCCCCCTGTTCCTTCATCACCATCTTCGTCTCACCTATGAACTATCATCTTCAACATTCAACTCTCATCTTCAACCCACTAATACCCCACGAACCAGAAACCCCAAACCACTGAAAACAAAACCCAAACGTCAACAACAAACCCCCAAATCCATGAATTTGGATAGTGGAGAGGAAAAGCCTGATGAGGCTTTGGTGCTCCATTCGCAGATCTCAACGGTGAAATTGAAGCTTAAGAGTAGATAAACAACGTACAGAAAACAAAAGCTGATCCGACGATGGGGGAGGGAGATCGGAGAAAGGTAGGCTACAACTTTGGTTTTAGATCAAGACAATCGGTGATGATTTTGAAGAAACGGAAGATAGATTCGGAAAGAGCATGAGAAAACGAACTTGGAGATGAAGTTTGGGCTCCTCTAGCCATCGGAAATGACGACCGGCGCGGCGACCCGACACCGGAGTTAGCCAGATTCTGGGTTTGGCTTTTGGTTTTAGAGCGTTGATAGAACATTTGAGTTGGAGAGGGAAGAAAAAAAACTAAAAAAAGAAAGGAAAGAAAACGAAAAAAAAACAAAAACAAATGGGCTCTACGCTTATAAAAAATAAAAAATTAGGATAAATTACATTAACAATAATAAAACAGTTATTCAGCTTTTAACACAGTTAATTAACAAATCAGTTCTAGTAATTATTTTTCATTAAAGATGTAACGGAAAATTGACCTGTCATTTAACTGGTCATGTTGGCATCCTACCTGTCATTTAATTAGTCCCAATTTAAGAACCCTAACTAGGCAGTAGAAGAAGAGATAATAAGAAGAAAAAAACAGAAGGAAAGAAGAGAAAATTCTAAATCCCAATCTTTATGACTCAAATCTGGATTAGCAAAATAAATAAAATGATGAAACCAAAACCCCCCAATGCCAAAACACATTTAAGATCCATCAGAGATATCTTAGTACCGTCAAAAAGGGGTGGCAGACGAATGGCAGTGGTGGGTTGGTGCCTTGGTGGACACCGAATGGGTGTGGTCATGTGGCCTCTAGTAGTGATGATGGTGCAGCGTGAGGAAGGCAGAGTTGTTGGAGGAAGGTTGTGAGAAGAGATTGTTTGGAAGAATTCGAGAGCAAAGCTATTGCTGCAAAATTTGAAAAAACAAAAAACGTGTTGAAAATTTACACATCTATATGACTATTTACGAACTCTTGCAAAGGTTAAATGCTTTGCAATTAAGTTACCCATCTCTATACCTTTTCATCTACCGACTTTTACTTTAAGAGAAAGCTCCCTAAAATATTAGAAACACATAAAAAATTCGAAATCAAAATACCCTCATCTACCATCTCCACTGTCAGATGTAGATGAAACTTTGGCTATCGCTTCTCCTCTATAGACAAAATAAAAATCTGAGAAACCCGAATAAGGTTTTGGGTTGATAGATCCTAGGGATCTGAAAGTGGGTTTAATGGGCTTTGGAGGTAATGATGATATGCCATTGGTGATAAGTGGAGCTTTGGAGGTTGGGTTTACCTGGGTTTAGAAAGGGAAGTTTTAGGAGGGATTTACCAAAAAAAGCCAATTTTTTTATAAAATTACCGAAATAGGTCGGTTTTTTAATTATTTACCGGACTGGGCCATTTCCTCCAAAATCGCGCCACATCGGAGCGATGTCAGGGGACGGGGCAGAAGGTCGCGTCCACGTCAACGCGACCTGCTGACGTGGAAGGAAATCGCGCTCTGAAGGGAGCGATTTCCTTCCACGTCAGCAGGTCGCGCTGACGTGGACGCGACCTCCTGTCACTTAGCGCGGTATCGGGAACGCGATTTTGACCCTAATTTTTACGCCTAGGTTTTATGGCTTTTAGGGTTTAGGGTGTAAGCTTTTTAGGAGTTAGGGGTCCAGGAAAATTTTTTTCGAGTTGACGTTTTTGGTTAAATAGTGGGAAATCGCTTCTACTAGGATGCTATTTAAGAAGAAATTGTGAAATAGTGGCCTCGTGGACGCGATTTCGCTACAGTGGTCATGTGAGAAATAATTTTTTTTGACGTTTTCTGAGGAAATAGTATAAAATCGCTGATACCAGGATGCTATATGAGAAGAAATTGTGAAATCGCGCCCTCGTGGACGCGATTTCGCTACAGTTGGTCATGTAGGAAATAATTTTTTTTGACGTTTCTGAGCAAATAGTGTCAAATCGCGCCCTCATGGACGCGATTTCGCTACAGTAGCAAGTTTGGGCTGAGGCTATAAATTAGGCAGAGAATTTTCTTAGAATGCATAACTCAAAGCAGAAACATTTTAGGTTAGGGTTAGGGAATTTAGAGTTTCAAAATGAGTGAACGTATTAGTGCTGTTATTTACTACGATGGTGAGGTTTGCCACACCGAGAATGGTGTTATTTTTTTGTCGGAGAATACGGTGCGACTGTCATTTAGCCAAAACATAGATTTGACAGAACTCCGTAAAAGAATTAGGCGTAAAATCTTCGGAACCACGCCAATGAAAGTTCAGTCAATGACGTATCGATTTTGTTCTTCTGTTGATCCAGTGACATATGACTCGTTCGACATAAAAGGTGCTCGTAGCTTGGAGGCAATGGTGCAGACTCATCTTGCTAGCGGAGCAACTTATATTGAGTTATATGTACAATTTACGTCACCAAATGATGTACTTTCGTCCGGTGTTCGAGATGTATACACGACCCCTGGCCGACACTCGGTTAGCGTGTTACAAAATACGGAACAGCCCATGCTTGGTAGCAGTGTCGAATGCACATCCCCCCAAGACACTCTGTCGGTGGATGAGACATGTACGTCGGTGGCTCGACGGTTGACGCTGGAAATACGAGCTGGAGAACTGCATCAAGTTCTACTGGATGGCAATCTACATCCAATTGGGGGCGTTATCAAATGCCCAGAAGAAGGGATGACGTACTACCTACGACATCAACCGGTGAGTGGACGTCGTACGTTGCAGATGATTATGGGTTAGAAGGTGAGTCCGATGTGGATCCACCTCGAGAGCCCGGGCCGGATGGTGCAGAGGTGAGATTATTTTCTGAACCGGAGCCTATTCCAATAGAAGGTGAAGATGGTGATATGAGTGCAGATGATGAAGAAAATCCACGATTCAGAGCATATTCACCTCCAGCCCACATGCATAATGTCGATCTATCAGCAGATGATGCGTTAGAGTTTCCAGATCTACCACACCGGGTGCGCGATCGTACAAGTTCGGGAGTAGATGTTGGTGAACTTGAAGTTGGTAATTAGTTTACCAATAAGGATAGTTTTATTGGTGCTTTGAAACAACATAGCATCAAAAACGGCGTTAATTACCACGTCGTTAAATCAAAATCTGATAAGTTTGAGGCGAAGTGTGCGGTGCAAGACGGCACATGTTCATGGAAAATCGCCGCCTCGTTAAGAAAGAGGACAGGGTTGTGGGAGATCAAAAAGTACAAAGGTCCACATACATGTGCTGCAGGTATAGTATTGAATGTGTATGAATAATTTTTTTATTTCCCAATGTTGCATTACTTAATGTACTCCCTCCCTATGCAGGTGTTTCAGAAGATCATCCGAAAATGGATTCAGCTATGTTGGCTAGCTTGATACTGCCCACGATAAAAGCAGATCCTCGGACTTCAGTGCCGGTGATAATTGCCAATATCCGTAGCCAAATGGGGTACACGCCCTCTTACCGCAAGGCTTGGATAGCTAAGCAAAAGGCATTGGAGAAGATGCATAGTGGGTGGGACACCTCTTATAATGAAATATGGCAATGGTGTCAAGTGCTAGAGAGATACGTCCTAGGTGCCATCACAGACCTTCAAACGGAACATGCGTACTACAACGGCCGATTGCTACGTGGATGCCAAGTGTTCAAACGCCTATTTTGGACCTTTAAGCAATGTCGAGACGCATTTTCGTACTGCAAGCCGTTGGTACAAATTGACGGTACCTTCATGTTCGGTAGGTACACTATCGGTTACTGGTTGCAGTGGCACAGGACGGCGGTGGGAGAATTCTTCCAATTGCATATGCAATAACACCGGGGGAGTCGTCTGATGACTGGGATTTCTTTCTCTCTAGGTTAAGGAGGCATGTGTGCCCCCAACTTGATATCTGTGTTATTTCAGATCGGGGCGCCGGTATACTAGCTGCATTTGATCGAGAGGGAAGCTTGTGGCAGCGTACACACCATAGATATTGCCTGAGACACATTGCTTCGAACTACTACAGGCAATATCCATCTAAGACGGAACGGCGACAAGTGACCAACATGGGTATTTACTGTATAACTGTATTATTTCGTTTGTCAAATTGAATTAGTTTTATTCGTAGAAGGGGTATAAAATATTCGCTATGTTCTTATATTGGTAGGATATGAAATGAATAAAGATCGTTTCCACGAGATGTTGGCAATCTTGCAATCCCAAAACAGAGAAGGGGCGGACTACCTTTGCAACATACGTTTCGAACAGTGGGCACAAGCATACGACGGAGGCCTACGATATGGCCATATGACGTCGAACCTGGCAGAATGCATAAATTCTGTTCTTAAAGGAACGCGCCATCTACCGATAACAGCGGTTGTGCGAGAGATATATTTCCGTTTGGCGGCGCTATTTCCAAAGCGAGCAGCTTTTTATGCAGGCCAGATGCAGGGTGGGCATGTATGGTGCAGTAAGGTAGTTCAAGAAATTAACAAGGCGAAGGCGAGGGCAAATATCATGCACGCTGTGTGTCACGATCGAGACAATTTATGGTTTCGCGTGACGGAGTTCGACATACCGCACCAAGGCGTTGTTGGCGGCTAATATCATGTACACTTGCGAAACAGGACCTGTGACTGTGGGAAGTTCGATGCACTTCGTTATCCATGTGCTCATGTTATTGCAGCCTGTCAGAATCTCCGTCTGGATCCGCTGAGTTATGTGGACGAAGTGTACAAATTAGAAAACATGTACAACGTATGGAGACACGTTTTCCCACCGGTCCCAGATGAACGTAAGTGGCTGCTCGTATCTCTTGCTCCTTTTAAGCTGTTACCGAATAGAGAATTGCATCGCAAGCCAAAGGGTCGACCTTTCTCCACTAGAATACGGAACAATATGGATATCCGAGAAACAACCAGTCAACAGAAATTGTGCGGATGGTGTAGGAACCCAGGCCATACAAGTCGATCATGCCCTAATCGCAATAGTTGAATGTAATTATAGAAGAAATTACCTTTTATTCAATTATGTATTGATAATTGTATTAAATTTTGGTTAAATTATCAAATTACTACAATTTCTTAAATGTTAGTACCAGTCAAAACATTTTACGAAATCCAACATTATGTAAAACTACAATTTAATTAGGGTTTTTAATTAAATAGGGTTAGGGTTTTTAATTTAATTAAATTAGGTTAGGGTTTTTAATTTAATTAAATTAGGTTAGGGTTTTTAATTAAGTAGGGTTAGGGTTTTTAATTTAATTAAATAAGGTTAGGGTTTTTAATTTAAGTAGGTTAGGGTTTTTAATTAAATTAGGTTAGGTTAGGGTTTTTAATTAAGTAGGGTTACGGTTTTTAATTTAATTAAATAAGGTTAGGGTTTTAAATTTAAGTAGGTTAGGTTAGGGTTTTTAATTTAATTAAATTAGGTTAGGGTTTTTAATTAAATTAGGTTAGGTTAGGGTTTTTAATTTAATAAAATTAGGTTAGGGTTAGGGTTTTTAATTAAATTAGGTTATGGTTTTTAATTAAGTAGGGTTTAGGGTTTTTAATTTAATTAAATAAGGTTAGGGTTTTTAATTTAATTAAATTAGGTTAGGGTTAGGGTTTTTAATTAAATTAGGTTAGGGTTTTTAATTTAATTAAATAAGGTTAGGGTTTTTAATTAAATTAGGTTAGGTTAGGGTTTTAAATTTAATTAAATAAGGTTAGGGTTTTAAATTTAAGTAGGTTAGGTTAGGGTTTTTAATTTAATTAAATTAGGTTAGGGTTTTTAATTAAATTAGGTTAGGTTAGGGTTTTTAATTTAATAAAATTAGGTTAGGGTTAGGGTTTTTAATTAAATTAGGTTATGGTTTTTAATTAAGTAGGGTTTAGGGTTTTTAATTTAATTAAATAAGGTTAGGGTTTTTAATTTAATTAAATTAGGTTAGGGTTAGGGTTTTTAATTAAATTAGGTTAGGGCTTTTAATTTAATTAAATAAGGTTAGGGTTTTTAATTAAATTAGGTTAGGTTAGGGTTTTTAATTTAATTAAATAAGGTTAGGGTTTTTAATTAAATTAGGTTAGGTTAGGGTTTTTAATTTAATTAAATTAGGTTAGGGTTTTTAATTAAATTAGGTTAGGTTAGGTTAGGTTAGGGTTTTTAATTAAGTAGGGTTTAGGGTTTTTAATTTAATTAAATTAGGGTTTTTAATTAAGTAGGGTTAGGGATTTTAATCAAATAATGTCAAAATAACTCGGAAAAAATTCTATTTGTATTACATCGTCATAAACTTCTAATTTATTACATCAAATGATTAATTTTAATACGGTAATTAATGTCTATGACCAGGGGATTCAGTTCCACATGGCGGCCGTCGACGGTTACGCGCTGGATTCCTCCTTTCTCTAGCTTCCAGCGGCGGTTGTTGTTCCTCCGGTGGGGATTCTGGTTCTTCCGATTCGGCATCTGGTTGTCGGACTTGGGACGATGATCCACCTTCAAAGAATAGTGTATGTGGAGGTGTTTGCATCATGAACGGCGACGGAGTTTGAAAGCCATGCGTTGCTGGCGATTGGTAAAAAGGAGAGCTCCCCGACGGCCCCCTTGCGACCCCTCCTGCGCCGATGGCCTAGTTATCGGTGGTCCGCTCGGCATTACAGGAAATGGAGCTGATCCGGGCATTTGACTCCAACCTGCCATAGGATTCGGAAAAGGATACATGTACGGGTTAGGGTACATATAAGGGCTAGGAAACATACCTGGCATCATAGGGAAAGGTGAATGCGTGGGTATCATCTGTTGAATTGCTGCGCCAGGTGACTGCGTTGGTGCTCTCGTTGGGGACGGTGATTGCATGGTCGCTGATGATGAACCGGGTGAATGTCTGGGCCTCGTTGAGGGGCTGCCCTCGTAGTTTTGTCCCCTTGGATTTTGAGGCCCGCGCCTTTCCCTTCCGACACGTATTTGCCGCCGCCTCTCCTCCGGCGTAAGTAAATACGGCTTCCCATGGGCCCTAAACTATGGCATGTATTCTGGAACGCACGGTAACTCGGGAACGATGATTGGTTCCCGAGTAGGTAGATATTCATTCCGATTTTCCCACATTTCTGTGTACACTGACCAGTACAACGGCCAATCCGTACCTAATAGCCGAAGGTCGATTTTGTAGTGCTCGTCAAACTCCTCAAGGTCCGCAGGGATCGGTTGTCTACATCCAAACTGTCGCAAGACTCTGTCTGTCTGGTGGGGCTCCACGGTTGCATAGTTGATCAACACCACTTTCACGTGCCAAGCGTTCGGATTTTGTAAAAACTCTTCCGGGATTACTGCCCGGACTGCCGGATCCTCGTATGGTGTCCATTGAAACTACATGAACATGATAGAAATATTACATATATACATAATACTAAATACTAAATATCAATCCACTAGCGAATGTATGGAAATATCTATTTGCAATAATACTTACTTCTGCTTCCGAGCGTTGCTCCAATAGAAGCCGTATATCTTCAAGTTCAGTCGGTATTCCACGATAACTTGCCGGATGGTTCCACCTAATTAAATAAATTTTTAGCATTCTTTTAGTCTTACAAAATCTACATATCAATTTCAAAATGTAATATAAAATTTACTTCGTTACGAGTGGGAATGTATATGGGTGGTTCACTCGAGGACGTTGAAATGGAAAGCGAAACCGTACCCATGATTGCAGTAGTGACAGGCAACCTCCAATTTTTGCTCTCCTCGGTTTGGTCGCCCCGCACATCTCCTGATATAATGTTGCCAAGACGGCAGACCCCCAACTAAATTCACCGACTGCTCTAAAATCAACGAGTTTTAGTAGCCACCTTAGATGTACACGGCTCCGTGATGTGTCGGCCATGAGATAGCCTCCAATTATTTGAAGAATGTATGATCGAGCATATCGGATTCTTTCAATCTCGGTTGAATTTTCATTCAGACCGGGGAAGGTGGCACGTAACCAACCCATCTCCACCTTACCTCCATCTATTTTATCCGGAACGGCGCCCAAAAGCTCGTAGCACACCGCCTCCCAATTGCTAGATTGGGCAGACCTGGTCACTGGGTGCCCATCCACCGGCAATCCCAAATGCAAATGGACATCTTCTAGAGTGATAGTGCACTCTCCACATGGAAGATGAAATGTGTGCGTCTCAGGTCTCCACCTCTCGATCAACGCACTGATCAGTTTCGGCTCCAACTTGCATCCCCGGCCTACCGTCGCCACGTGCCAAAATCCCGCTTCCCGCAAGTAGTTCTCTACTAACGGTGATGGAGCATGCATATTCCGAATATTGAATTCCAATACCCGATCTTCAGCCTTTTATAACAAAAAATATATTAATAAATATCTAAAAATACATAAATAAAAATATCTTAAAAAAATTAAAATTAAAATTTAATACTTACCATGTTCATTTGCTCCACCGATATGTGATTCCTATCAAGACGAATCAATGATCCGGCCATTTTTGAAAATATTAAAAATTTTAAAATTATTTAAAAAAAATAAAAAAATTTAAAATTTTCTTAAAAAATAAAATTTAATGGAAAAAGAAATTTAATATGGATTTGGAGATTTTTTGAAGGAAATTGAGAGGATTTTGGAAGGAATTTGAGAGTTTGAGAGAATTTTGGAAGGAAATTGATAGAAATTTTGAAGGGAATTGAGAGAAATTTTGACAGGAATTGAGAGAATTTTTGAAAGAAATTGATATTGAATTTGTTTGTGAAAATAAAAGGGGTGGGGGGTTTATATAGTAAAAAAAAATTTGACCGTTGGGGGGGGCAACGGTCAATTTTTTGACCGTTGGGCATTGTTCACGCGCGCGTCCACATCGCATTCACGTCAGCAGGTCGCGCTGACGTGGACGCGACCTTCTGCCTCGTCCCCTGACATCGCTCCGACGTGGCGCGATTTTGGGGGAAATGGCCCAGTTCGGTAAATAATTAAAAAACCGGCCTATTTCGGTAATTTTATAAAAAAATTGGCTTTTTTTGGTAAATCCCTCAAGTTTTAGTTGTGACGTTTCCTTAAAAATTCACCTCTCTTGCTGCCAAATGCTATGTTGGAATAGGAAAAGCTAACAATGACAATGACATTTTGTTGATTCAGATTCGCCTCTCTCTTGTTTCGGCATCTCCATTTCTTCTTTTCTTCTCTTCTTCTTTTATTGTTTTGTTTGGTTCTTAAATTGAGTTTCCACCATGGTTAGTTAATTGGCCATCTTAGCTAGTTAACGGGCTACATCAGCGGTCCCATTAGGTTTATAACGGAAGATGTTAGTGGGTGATTGAATTATTATTTTTCGATAACGTTAGTGACTAAATTGTTATTTTTCTAAAATTGAATGAATGAATTGAAAGTTGAGTGACTGTTTTATTATTGAAACAAAAGTTAAGTAACTTTTAGTGTAATTTACCTTAATAAATATTATATGTATATATATTATTTTTAAGTATTAGTGCGCCTCATAAAAAATATGATTATATGTATATATTATTTGAAAATGACGTGATGACACAATATCATTTAATGGTACAATATATAGTTCATTAGAATTTCCTAACATTTTTATTATTAAATAATAATACAGTGATTAAAATATTATAAATTGATAATATTAATGATATTTTGTAATAAATTAAAATTCAATGATTAAAAAGTAATTTAAATCATATAAAAATAATTATTTTTATAGTTTTGTTTTCTTTTTCATCTTAAAAATTTTCTTCTAGTTATGGATAATAATCTTTAATTTAGGTAATAAGCATAAGTTATTAATTAATTTTTATATACATATTTTTTGAATCCCTGCTGCCATTCATCGTTGGTTCATTGAATTTCATTATACTGAAAGAAAATTTTCATTCTTAAGCGCGCATTTTCTTTCTGGCCAAACAAACAAAATCACAATCTTTGAAACAGTCGAAATGTTGCAACTAAAAGACCATACTTTATCATCTATTTTAAGCAAAAATGCTTTGATTTCAACGTTACATAACAATCCAATCAACAAATTCCCATAATACCAAGCATCAAATTTACCCAAGAAACTACTAATAAACATTTATTCTAACCATAATTATGAATCAAGACACAGTTGGACAAAACGTGATCAAATAATCTGACCCAGAACAAGTCCGAGTACTTGAGGCATCATCATAAGCATAACTATATGCTGTAGGACAAGCATTCTTGAACATCACCGAGTACTGCGTCGGCGAGCAAGTCTGAGGTGTAGCATGGTCGCCAGTGCAGCAAAACTCAGGCCAGTTAAACGCCGCACAGGCGCTTTTACAGGCTACGACAGAACCCGAGTCAATGACCTGCAACTCGGGCGGGCAATTGGAATTAAGATCCGAGACACAGCCTGCATATTGGCAATCCCCTGAACCACCAGTTGCCCTGACTCCTAAGGCAACGTTGTAACCATCCACCAGACTGACATCGTAAAAGTCCTTATCACCCGAGCCTCCGCCTGCAATGGTGAACTCCACCAGGGAGACAGGTGGCGCGCCGCCGCCAGTACACTTCAGTACGCCACCACAGTCGCCAGTGACGCATTTCCCAGAGCCAGAGTTGTCAAATGTGCAGCCGGTTCGACCCCAGAATCGACCTGACCAGCCAGGTGGAGCCTGATATTGAGCTGATGAACCAGGTGCCAAAACAAATCCGCCCTCGCCAATCGCAGCACCGTTACCGGAGAGTGAACCTGGCCATACCATGAAACTGCAATGGTTTTGGAGTGTAAAAAGCGTCGCTGAAGACAGAATCGTCCCTGAAACCGTCATTAAAACCAAAGTTGAAACAATGCAACTAGAATCCAAAATCAGCTTTCAACTAAAAATGATTCACAAAAAAAAAAGAAAAGAAAAAAAGACAAACAACAAGGATACTTTATAAATTACAGATTTACCAAAAGAGAAGAGATTTAGAAAAAGAAGATAAAGCCCAGAAATCGCCATTGATGGCATTTGTAAGGAAGGAAAGATTGAGATAAATGGGAAGGAAGTGGAGAGATTTGATGCAGGGGAAAAATGGGATGGTGAGGTGTTAATATAGAAAGTTGTTGTGTGTACCCCATAAATTTTGCTTGCAAATATAATAAAAGTTTGTCAAACTTTTCGTGAACAATATTAGATTCTCAGTTCTCTTTGGGAGTACTGAGTAAATTATCAAAACAATTTCTAACATCAATTTCCTCTCTTCTGTCTTTTCATGGTCGGTTATGATACTTAGATTATTAATCTCTTGCTTCGGTTCTACAAACATGGTAATTCGTGTATTTGTATGATATTTTATGCTTTTTTTTTCTAATACTAATTATGTTCTAAGATGCTATTTATTAAGTTCGTACTTTATTTCGTATCTATACTTATATCACAACACCAATTTAGTTAAATAAATTATTTAATTTTTTTAATAAAAGATCAAATATTAATATAATGATATTTTTCATCTTTTACTAGTTTTATATAAGATTTATATGTAAAAATATCAATTAAGCCCCTATATTGATTTTGCATCCAATTAAGTCCTTGTCCTTAAATAAAATAACCAATTAAGCTCATTCGTTAACAGTTTTCGTCATTGACCACGTTAACCGTTAAAATAAATTGGCGCACCAATCAAATGGTGACATGTGGTAGCTTTTGGTTTAATCTAATATTTTCTCATAAAATATTAAAAAATTAGAAAAAATAAAAAATAAAAATATTATAAATTATAATAAATTATAAAATTAATATTTTTTAAAAAATTAATATTTTTTTTAAAAAAACATTTAAAATAAAAACGTATTAGAATTCTTAAAAATAAAAAAATTGTAAATAATTATAAAAAAAATTAAATTTGATGTAAACTTATTATAAAAAAAATCATAAATGTAACACCTCACACCTAATCTGATTGTCGGATCCAAATCACTACGTTGTTGAAGCAACTTAGGCTATCTCATTATACAATCATAAAATTTAATTTATAATTATCATCCAAACCAATTTAACCACCAATCATAATCACAATCACACATTCATAATGTCCAAGAATCAAAATTATCATTTTACGGAGTTATACAAGGTCAAATTTAGAGTTAGGAATCGAATCCAAACTTAATTATCAAATTTTAGTGTTATCTCGAGACAGACTTTATTTTATTTTTGATTTTTTTGCTTCGATGTTTACATGTCTTGAGGCACTAGAAGTGATGTCTCTAGGAAAGGTTCCTTAAGTCTCGAGACCAACCTCCTCTATTTTCTCAATTAAGCTTCGGTGTTTGAAAATCTCAAGACAAGGAGTTCTTGTCTCGAGACTTGAAATAAGACAAAACTTGTTTAGGTTTGATGTTTCCATGTCTCAAAACAAAGCCCACTCTATCTCGAGACATGAAAGAATAGTCTCGAAACATAGGCCATTTTAACAACCCAAATAACAATTTAACATTCTTAAAGTCTCGAGACATCTCAAAACATGTACTTTCTATCTCGACACTGAATGATATAATGACCCTAAATGCTCAAATTCAAACCTTCAAAACATTCCAAATACAACCTTAAACATACTTAAACTTTATATCAATGCCAAACCATCAAATTGACGCATATAAGCACAATTGCACACCACCATTTCATAGCAATTCACGCATAAATACCCAAACAACCAACTTGCCTATTCAAAACTCATATAAAACTAGCTTAATCAACTCCAAGTTACCAAATCGCAAACTCAACATTAAACCACAATTAACCTATGTACATGTCATATAGCCCAAAGTCAGTCATACATACATACATGCATACAAAAGAGGTAATAATACATATCTTGAACTAAGTTGTTGAGTTTGATGCTTGAATGTTGTCAATCTATGTCTACTCATGTCTAAGACTTGTGTACAGAAACAAACATAATTGTACACTGAATATTGAATACTCAATAGTACTACTATAATTCAAATTCAATATATATAATTCGATTTAAACAAATAAATAAACCTAACATTAGCTATTTTACTCCATCACAAAGTCAATAATCACATCATTTCCCAACTTCCTCATTCATTACATATTTCAACATTTCATACTTTCGTATTCTGATGCATTTAATAATTCAAAATACCATTCAATGTCATTTTCAATATTTACGCATTTTAGCTTTTATTAACTAACGATAGTCACTAGGACGGATACTTGGATCTGTAAAATGAGTAAGTCCACGACCCTCTAGGAATTGTGACTATTTTATTCTATCATCCGAGTTGCTCGATAATAATGACTTTTAGTATTTGTCTGAACTGTTTTATTCTACCATCTTGGGTTGCCTGACAACGATGGCTTTAGTATGTGCTCATAACCCTCAGGGAATTTGAGCTAGTAAACCACTGTATCAGTGACCCTATGACATGCCAACTATATCTGAATTAAGTCTAACATCATTTAACAAGGCATGATCATTATTATCACCATTATAACACAATTCAACATGATATCAAAATCTCAATATAACATATATACGTCTGTATCAAGCATATTTTTACACTTAGGGTCTGTTTGATTGCCAGTAAAATATTTTCCGTAAAATGATTTTGGGAAAATATTTTACTTTTCTGTAAAATGATTTACTGGAAAATATTTTCGGGTGTTTGATTGAATCTGTGTAAAATATTTTCGGCTGTTTGGCAGATTTCCTGGAAATATTTTTCAAAAAAATTGTTTTTACATATATTGATATATATTAATAAATTTTTATATTTTAAATTATTTTTACATATATTGCAATGATTTATTTATAATAATACTCAATTATTAAGCCACAATATTAATTGTTATAAATTGGAAAAAATTAATATCAAATAAATTATTTGTAATTGTGTTAAAAAAACAAGTATTGAATAATTAAAAAAACAAGTTACTGGAAAATCGATAAATAGAAGCAATTTTCTACCGAAAATGAAGGAAGGAATGAAGGAGGCGATAGAGAGGAGAGCACGGAAAGTGTCTTACGGAAATTGAAAGGGTAAGACATTTTCCCTAAAATGTAACCCATTTTCCCTTGTTTTGGAGTTCATTTTCCAAATGGAAAATGTTTTCCGCCAATCAAACGCTGGAAAAGTTGGAAATGATTTTCCGGAAAATCAATTCCTTCAATCAAACAGACCCTTAATTATACATATATATCACAATTCAAGCACTCAAGATTGTAAAATTCATCATTTTATAATTTGGAATGGTAATAACTTTTGATTTGCTTTATCGAATTGAAAACTGATTTAACATTTCTTTACTACAAACTTCTAACTTTCAATTTATGACATAAATTTTTAACATTTATTCAATTTAATCAAATTATCCATATAAACTATTCTCCAAACTAAGCTTAAATCAACATTACCCATTATGATCTAACATGTTCTCCACTTAATCAAACTTATACAATTATGAAAATCATGATTTCAAGATTTAAATTTTATCAGCATTCAATAATGGAAACTTGAATTTATTTCAACAATTGAAAATTCTAAACAGTGAGCAAAACATGCTAAAGTTTCAATATTCACAATCCATGAAAATTTCAATTAAAAATCTGTTGGATAAAATGGCAGGAACAAACATAATAAAATTAAACTTTCTTGAGCATAAGCTCATAAAACAAAAAGCAATTTCAAAGGAACAAGATTGAAACAAAAACAACAAGTAACCGATGAGGCTCAATTCAAAATTTTTTATTAAAGCCTTGAAATATATGTGTTACAAAAGTAGTATGACAGTTACCTAACTTATGTAACTGCTCCCATCAATTTTAGTAACTTGAAATACAAAATAATACAAATTGAAAAACTGAATAATTCAGCCATTACATCTGTCAAATTCATATCCTAACAACTCTAAAGTCTAGTTACATTTTAGCTTGAATAGCATTACAAAATAATCAAAATAAACAAAAGAAACAAAATGAGTAAGTTGCTCCTAGCTTTGACCGAGTTCTGATCTGCTACAGTTGCTGGTCTGCTCCTTGGTCTATTGTTGCATTGCAGTCCATGTTCAACACTCCTCCTTGGACTGTAGGCAACAAACACCAATCGATTCCCTCAGAAGTTCAAACCTCATTGCACCAAGAGGCTTTGTCAAAATGTCAGCCAATTGGTCTTGTGAGTTACAATATGCAAGACTTACATCCTTTGCTTGCACTGCCTCTCGAACAAAATAAAATTTAAGTTTAAAATGTTTTGTTTTTCCATGAAAAACAACATTCTTTGAGATAGCAATTGCTGATTGATTATCAACCATAATCTCAGTAGGTTCAAATTGCTCATCATTCAAATCGCATAGCAATTTTCTAAGCCAAATAGCCTGGCTTACTGCTCTAGCTGCTGCTATGTATTCTGCCTCAGCAGTCGATTGAGCAACAGTTTGTTGCTTTTTAGAGCTCCAACAGAAGCCCCCGAACCTAGTGTAAAAAGATAGCCCGAGGTACTCCTCATATCATCAATCGAACCTCCCCAGTCACTGTCTGAGTAGCCAGTTAGCTTAAGCTTACTTCCTGGCTTGAATATCACTCCAAACTTCAAGGTTCCTTTCACATACCTGAGGATCCTCTTTGCTGCCTTCAAATGTGATGTGTTGCAGCTATGCATGAAACGAGATAGCAAGCTAACCGAATGCATAAGGTCAGGTCTAGTTGCTGTTAAGTATAACAAACATCCAATTAAGCTTTTGTACTCCCTTTCATCCACTTTTTCTTCATCTCCATAGCTGCTCAACTTCTGGCCTATAACCAGAGGAGTACTCACTGGTTTGCAATTTTCCATGTGAAATCTAGTGAGTAACTTTGATGCAAAAGCACGTTGGCCAATGAGAATACCTTGGTCAGTCTGACACACTTCCATACCAAGGAAATAGCTCATAATTCCCAAGTCTGTCATTTCAAACATAATTTGCATTTTCTCCTTGAACTCTTGAATCAGTTTAATTTTGCTTCCAGTAACCAGCAAGTCATCTACATAAATTGACACAATCAGCAGTGTCTCATCATTGGATTTCTTCACAAACAAGGTTGGTTCACTCAGGCTTTTCTCAAAATTGAGTTTGGACAGATACTCATCGATTCTGTCATACCAGGCTCGAGGAGCCTGTTTCAAACCATAAAGTGCCTTCTTCAGCCTATAAACCTTGTCCTCCATTCCTTGGACTTTGAATCCATCAGGTTGTTCCACATATATCTCCTCCTTAAGGAAGCCATTCAAGAAAGCTGACTTAACATCAAGCTGGTGGACCTTCCAATGCTTCTGTGTAGCCAAGGCAAATAGTAATTTGATAGTGTCTACCCTTGCTACTGGAGCAAAAGCCTCCTCAAAATCAATGCCAACCTGTTGACTATACCCTTTCATCACAAGCCTTGCCTTGTGCTTATTCAAAGAGCCATCTGCATTGAATTTTACCTTGTAAACCCACCTGACACCAATGACTTTTCTCTGTTCAGGTTTGTCTACTAGATCCCAAGTATCATTCTTATGAATCATTTCAATTTCAGCCTTTATAGCTTCCCTCTAGCTCTTGCTTCTACTAGCCTCATCATAATTTGAGGGTTCAACAATAGTTACATTGTATCTCTGATAAATGTCAGCAATGGACCTGGTCCCTCTCACAGGAGCATCATCAACATTGGCATTACTGGCCTCTCTTTCTGCCAATTCCAAGTTGCTATCACCTTCCTCTTCTTCAAATGGACTTGTATCTGAACCATCAAAGTCCCAAAATCTTGATTCATCAAATTTAACATCCCTACTTACCAAAATCTTCTTGGTCGAGGGGTCAAATATCCTGTAGCCCTTCTTGCAGCCACTGTAACCAACAAATATTCCAGCAATTGACCTCTTCTCAAGTTTGGTCATCCTTTCTGCTGGTACAAGAACATAACATATGCAACCAAACAATTTTAGATGTGAAACAACAGGTTTGAGACCATACCATGCTTCAAAAGGGGTCTTGTCCTTCACAGCACGTGTAGGCAACCTATTGAGCAAATAAACTGAGGTATTGACACCCTCAGCCCAAAAGATGCCTGGAAGCTTGCTTTGAAACAGCAAACACCTTGTCATGTTCATCACAGTCGTGTTCTTCCTCTCACTCACTCCATTTTGCTGAGGAGTGTAGACTGTAGTCAACTGATGATGAATTCCAGCTTGCTCACACAGCTTCTAAAATTTTTCAGACAAGTACTCTGTACCATTGTCTGTCCTCAAGGCCTTGATCTTGCACCCTGCATGATTTTCTGCCCAAGCCTTGAACTTCACAAACATGTCAAACACCTCTAACTTCTGTTTCATGAAGTACACCCAACAAAATCTGGTCAAATCATCAATAAACAAAACAAAGTACTTACTGCCATTCAGTGAAGGTGTCTTTATTGGTCCACAGACATCTGAGTGCACCAACTCAAGTTTGTCTCGAGCCCTCCATGCTTGGTTTGCTGAAAATGGTAGCCTGGTCTGCTTACCAAGCTGACACACCTCACAAACACTTTCACTTATATCAACCTTTACCATATCCTCTGTCATGTTCATTTTGTGCAGAAAATCAAGTGATTTGAGGTTAACATGGCCAAACCTCTTGTGCCAAATATCAGTATCATCCACTGAGCTTGCATAGGCTCTTTTCTCAAGCTGGCTTACATCCAGCATGAAGCATTTGTCTGCCATAGGTGCTGTGAATATCTCCCTACCATAGGCATCATTTATAACACAAGAATCATTCTTAAAAACTAGAGAATAGCCTTTCTTGACTAACTGGCCTACACTAAGCAGATTCTGATCAATTTCAGGCACATAAAGCACATTTGAGATAATTTTGTTACCTGAACCAGTGTGAATCACCACATCACCTCTGCCCTTTACTTCAATTAAGTTGCCATTTCCAATCTTGACCCTTAAGACATAGCTCCTGTCAAGGTCCTTAAACAACCTCTCATCAGCAGCCATGTGGTGCGAGCAGCCACTGTCCACAAGTCAACTACATTTGCTGTCAACTGTAAAACATGAAGCAGTGAACACATGCTCCTATTGAGCTTGTATATCCTCAGCAGTCTTGGCTTGTGCTGGTTGAGCTTGAGCCTTCTCATGACTTCTACAAATCTTCTCATGATGACCATACTGCTTACAGCTTTTGCACTGTATGTCTGGTCTAGTCCAGCAAAACTTCTCCAAGTGATTGGTCTTCTTGTAGTGAATGCATGGTGGAAACCTCCTTCTGCCTGCTTCTCTGTTAGTTTCTTTCTTTGCTTTGTCTCTTCTCTCAAACCAAGGTTTCTTAGCTCTCTGGTTTGAGCTAGAACCTTCTCTGGTTCTTACTTGAAAGGCTCCTTTAGGGTTCTCCTCCAGTCTGCTAGCTCTCCTCTACTCGAGTGCATAGAGAGAATTAACCAATTCAGACAAGGAAATGGTTGTAAGATCCCTCGAGTCCTCTAGTGAGGAGATTTTTGATTCAAACCTCTCTGGAAGAGTGGTGATCACCTTCTCAACCACTCTACTGTCACTAAAGTCCTCTCCTAGGAGTCTTATATTATTGACAGTAGCCATTATCCTGTCAGAATACTGTTTAATGGTTTCTGACTCCTTCATCTTTAAGTTTTCAAACTCCCTTTTCAGGTTGATGACTTGTTGCTGCCTGGTCTTGTCCGATCCCATAAACTCCTCTTTAAGCCTGTCTCATGCCTGCTTAGGGGAATCACAGGCCATAATGCGAGTGAAGATAACATCTGACACTCCATTCTGCAAACAGGCCATAGCTTTGTGTTTCTTGGCTCGTTCCTCACCATGTTGCCTAATCTGAGCAATGGTAGGATTTGCTCTTAAAGGTGCTGGCTCGACATCACTCTCGACTGCACTCTAGAGGTCAAGTGCTTGAAGATATGTCTTCATCTTGACAACCCAAATATGGTAGTTGTCTCCAGCAAAAACTGGTGGTGGAGGAGGTGCAAAACTCATGCTGTTGAAACTGACTTTGCAAGCACGATACTGACTTTGTTTTGAAAACTAAAACATAAACAACAGAGGTCCTCAAAGATAGAAGGCTCTGATTACCATTTGTTAGATAAAATGGCAGCAACAAACATAATAAAATTAAACTTTCTTGAACATAAGCTCATAAAACAGCAAACAATTTCAAAGGAACAAGATTGAAACAAAAACAACAAGTAACCGATGAGGCTCAATTCAAAATTTTTTATTAAAGCCTTGAAATATATGTGTTACAAAAGTAGTATGACAGTTACCTAACTTATGTAACTGCTCCCATCAATTTTAGTAACTTGAAATACAAAATAATACAAATTGAAAAACTGAATAATTCAGCCATTACATCTGTCAAATTCATATCCTAACAACTCTAAAGTCTAGTTACATTTTAGCTTGAATAGCATTACAAAATAATCAAAATAAACAAAAGAAACAAAATGAGTAAGTTGCTCCTAGCTTTGACCGAGTTCTGATCTGCTACAGCTGCTGATCTGCTCCTTGGTCTATTGTTGCATTGCAGTCCATGTTCAACAAAATCTTACCTACCTTAAGAATTTGGATTGACGAATACTAGGAAAAACTACCAAAATTTTTCTTTTCTTTCTTGCTTTGATGAACCGAATGTGGAAGAAGAGAATGGCTTTTCTCTTTCATTCCACTACCTACTTGTCCATATTAAGCTTAATTAATTAAAACAATTTATATAAGTCAATGGTCATGATTCTTTGATGGTTGAATTACTGGAAATATAAGGTTGGGATCAAAGCGAACCGCTAACCTTATATTAATTATGGGTTATTGATTCTTAAGGACTTGTACGTGCATAAGCTTAATCAATTCTTTTATTTACTCATCATTTTAATTTAGTCCTATACTATTTATAATAATTAAATCAATTTAATTATTTGCTATCCCCACTTCTTAAACTCATAATCCATTCGTAACTTTCTCATTTCAACTTTTCGAACAATTTGATTTATTAAATTTGGTGATGAGGCTTTTCCAATATAGATGAAAATTGAATCATTACAATAAAAACTTGAACCAGACCAGTTAGCCCGAAATCGGAAGGGTACTGGTCTGAGAAAAGCCATTGGACCGATTGACCTGGAACTGGACGGTTGAACTGATTTTTTTTTTTTTAAATTTTTTTATCAAATCAAAATTTCATTATCAAACTATTAGCATATGCCAAGGTTTTCAGAATAAAAAAATCGGTTTAATCGTTCAATTCCCAAGTCAACTGGTCTAATAGCTTTCTTCAGATCAATACCTTTGTTGATTTCAGTCTAATCGGTTCAATCGACAGATCTTGTCCAATTAAAATTTTTATGGGTTTTTTTATTATAATTTTTATAAGTTTATATAAATTTTTATACCTTTTTTTACAAGTTTTTTTTCTGATTTTTATAGAAATTTAATATGTTTTTATAAAATTTTAAATAATTTAAATATGTTTTATTAATTTTATAATTTATTAGAATTGTATTAATTTTATAATTTATTAGAATTTTTTTATTTTTTATAATTTTATAACTTGATATCAATTTTTATATATTTTTTAAATATTTAATAATTTGTATATTTTTAAATATTTTTATGATTTTTAATATTTTTATAGGAAAAATATATATTAAACAAAAAACGGTCAAGTGTCACTATCTGATTAATCCATTAATTTATTTAACGGTCAATATGGTCAATGATAAAAATCATTAATGGAAGGGCTTAATTGATTAATTTAATTAACGACAATGACTTAATTGGGTGTGAATTTAATATATGAGCTTAATCAATTTTTTTACATTTTCTTACTAGCTTTTTTTACATATAAACATTTATATAAATATTTAAATAAAAAAATAAAAAAACAATCTCTAACGTTTAGATTCAAAGCATATACTATTTTACTTATAACTCAAATTTTGACTAATTTTTATATAAATATAGTTTAAATATTAAATGTTTATATATTTGTATTATTTTTATACGGTGTCATATGATTGTATTCTTATTTTAGATTGTGAGATGAACTGGCGTCATTATATTTTAATTGTATAGTTTCACATTGATTTAGATTCTATAATTAAGAAATATATATTAAGTTTTATTTTATTCCAAATTATGTTTTCTAGAGAGAAGAGGACTGCACGGGGCCCAATAGAACCCGAAACAGCCCAAATTAACAAAAAATAATCAGTCCAGTTACATTAAACACAACAAACCTAAACCCTAGCCCAGGAAATTAAAAAATTTCAGCAACAGAGAACCCTAGCTGCTGCTTGCCCCCAAGCCTCCAAGCGCCGCATGCTGCCAGGCTCACTCATGCACGCTTCTGACCACAGCCGTCGGCCTCGTCTGACACCTGCAGAGAAGAATGAATGCAAGCAACAGAAGAATACAAAGAAATAAAGAGCAAAAAACAAAAAAAATGAGAATGAACAGTTGTAATAGGGCTATAAAAGCCAAGATCTAATCGTTGTATTTTTTACGAAGGCACATCAAGAAATCAAAATAGAACAGAGTTTTCAAAGGTTGAATCCTTGCAATTTCCTCTTTGTTTTCTCTTACTTATTTGTTTTATCTTATTTTATTTTATATTTTTTTTCTTTTGCAAATCTATTTCAAATAACTAAAAATCAAAAAGCAAAAATAAAGGGGAGGGGAACTCACCGGGTGGCCGTGGTTGCGCCGTCGGAGGATCTCTCCTCCGTCGCCCGAATCGGGTCCAAGCGGTCGTGGACCTCCTTTGTTTTCGACTCCCGTGGGTTGAGAGAGCTTTGGCTTTCAAGGATACCGTGAAACAGGGGCTAACGGGACCACTTTCCGGCACCGGTCGCCGAACACGTTGGTGGCGCGACGGAGGTCTTGGGAGGCCGTCGGCCTAGCAGAGAAAGGGAGTCTCCCTTTTGTTTTATTTTTATTTTTATTTTGTTTTTGTGTATTCTTTGCAAAAGAATGAAACGGCAGGAGTAAAAATTGTTGCTTTTATGGTAATTATTACCCTAATGGGTATTTTGCGCAATTAGTCCTTCCAGTTCTGGGGCACATTCGATGCACTTTTCTATTTACTAAATTTCGGCCACAGAATTTTGGCGCTTGTTCCAATCTGGTCCTGTGCAAAACAGTGCGCATGGAAATGGGAATATTTCTTTCTTCAGTCCTCACGCCCTTGCGCATGTCTTATTTTAGTCCCTGACCTTTTGACTCTTTTTTTTTATTTAAAATTTGCTTTTATTTTTTAGTTTTCATGTTTATTTTGATTGCGTTTTACTTTTTAAACGGTTTAGATTTTTATATATATATTGTTTCATTTAAACAGTTCAATCATTATTTATTTTAAGATTTTTATGTATTATTTATATTAAACAGTTTTGGTTTATATATATTATCCTAAGTTTCTTTTCCTATATTACATTTCAAATTTTATATATATATAAGATACTGACTTGCTTTTATAAATTATTTATTATTACTATTTATCTTTTTATGATAAGATGTATTATATGTCAAATATTATAAACTGCTTTCTGCCATTTCCTTTTAAATTGTCATTTTTATCTTTATTTTGATGTTCATTTTATGTATTATTTAGTTAAAATTATTTTATTATTTAAAATTGTTTTATATATCTTTAAACGCAAGTTATTTATCAAAAATGTTTTATTTGTTTTTTTTCGTTACAAAGATTTTTCCTTCACATTACTTATCTTATACTTTTATATATACATTATTTATTTTATCTTATATATATATATATATATATCATTTTTTGTATATTATTTACCTTAAATTTCTTTGTTTGCATTATCTATTTTAATTTCATCATTATCATTTTAAAATTTTCTTTTACGTTTTATTTAATTTTAATTTGCTTTATACCTTTTAAATTATTGTTTAATTTATTGGTCTTTATTTATCGATGTTTGAATTTGAATGATGAATGCTGTATGATTATCGCCTTTGTGTAAGTTAATTCGTTTATTCGTTTTCATGTCGTTGGCGTCCACTTGCATGATATTGTATTCGTGTATTATTGTCTCGTGTGTGCTACCATATCTCATTTCATGTCATTGCATCGTGGACTATTCAAAATAAATGTATGTCTTTAAGTGTTGTACCCGCAACTATTCAAGAATTTTTTTAAAAATAAGTCAGTATTTTGCATTTTGGAATTTTGAGAAATTGTACCATAACTTACTGGGTCTCGATTTTCTCGTTAAACCCAAATAGCAAAATATCTTTTCAAATTTCAAATACATAAAATTTCAAAAAATAAAGGCAATATTTTATATTTAGAAAATTCGAGAAATTGTGCCCTAACTTACTGGGCTTCGATTTTTCTCGTTGATTCTAAGTAACTGAATATCCTTTTAAAATTAAAATAAATGAGGTTTAAATAAAAAGTGAAATGCAAATTCACTCTCAAAATATGAGATGTCTGGTCCTAACTTACTGGGTGTGACATCTTGTTACTTCGAGATAAGGAGGCATTTTCTATTTTTGATTTAATTAAAGCATTTTTAAATCAACATTAATAAACGAGGATCGTATTTTAAATCTTTTCAAACTTTCAGCTTTTGACATAAAGACATTAAATAATCAACTAGGTACCAATTTTGGGCGTTACGAGGGTGCTAATCCTTCCTCGTGCGTAATCGACTCCCGAACCTATTTTTTTGAATTTTGTAGACCAAAATCGTTGTTTTAATAAAAATTAAATCGTTTATTAAAAACAACCACTTTTTAAGGTGATCCGATCACACCTCATCAAAAAAGATTGGTGGCGACTCCCATTTTCGTTTTCATTTTCAAAACCAAGTTGAACCCATTTCATAAAAAAAAGTGGTGTCAACAGTGAGATGAACTGGCGTCATTATATTTTAATTGTATAGTTTCACATTGATTTAGATTCTATAATTAAGAAATATATATTAAGTTTTATTTTATTCCAAATTATGTTTTCTATAAAATGCGAGTTGATAAGTTTTATTTAAAGGGGTTTACTAGAGAGAAGAGGACTGCACGTGCAAGAGAAGCTTCAAATCACGTGAGTTTCTCCTACGACTATGAATGCCTTTATGGTTTATGGTGTATTTTTTAGAAAATAAAATTTAATCACAAAGATAATTGCTATTTGACGTAAAGAGTTCCGAACTAAACTCATTAGATATTTTTTTCACTTCGAAAATAAAATATTGCTTTTATGGTTTATTTTTTTAGAAAATAAGATGCCTTTGAAATATATTGGTAACCAAGACACAGTAAGTAAGTAAAAAATGTTTATATGTGAGGATAAAAAGAAACTTAAAAGAAATTAAGAAGGTTTCAAAGTATGTATTAATGTCACTTTCTCAATGGTTCTATTTATCTCACCTATATTTTGATGTGCAAAAAAATCACAGGTAAATAAAGAATACAATGACTGTTGACATTTTGCATTGATAGAAACAGTTCATTGAATATTGAGCGGAGAATAGCAAGAAAATCAATTTCTATAAAAAAAAATTTTGTAATAATTCTTTATAGAACAATTTAGGATTATTAGAAGATAAAAGAGAATAGAAAGAAACTTTTAATGTGTTTTTTTTGTATCATACAAATAAAATTTGAGTCCTATTTATAGGAGTTCTCATTTCTCTTCCTAGAAACATAATTATTCAATAGATATCTACTTGAATAATTATAAATTTTTGTTAATAATTAAGTAATATAACTTTTGGTAACACGAGACATAACTTACTACTATGAATAGTGACAACTTTTGGTTAACAACCAAGTGATATAACTTTTGGATCACTTTAACTTTTTAATTAAAACTATCGGAACATTATAAATATTTTAAAAATGTTCCAACAATCTCCCCCATTTTTAAAATATTTTAGATTTTGATAATATTAGAAATTGATTACATAAATGAATGTGTCTTACGATTGAATATTCACTTAGTGAAAGCATGATAAAGTTAATCGAAATTGCATGGTAGATTATATTTTGAACCTTCTATTCCATTTGATTAGTTGAACCTTAAACAGTTGACAAACTGGCTAATTATTTGATAACCTTCAATATTTTCCAAAATGGATAACTTAATTTCATCTTAATCATGACTTTAAGTCCAATAAAGGATCGTATCTTCGATTGGATAATCGACATTAAATGTTGTATGACATTGATGGATTAAAGTGATATGTATTAAAGAAATAATTTAATATAAATTAATAGTTAATTTTAATTCATTTTTCACACTATAAAGTCTGTGCCTACCCGTTTATTATCGATTGACTACGATCAACCAACTTTCACATAGTTCTTGGCATTTTCCATGTTTTTCGGCCATGATGTTCAATTGTTCATACTTATATATCGGTATTTGGTGAGCTCATAATTGCTGAAGGAATAAATATCATACATAATATATTTTATATACTAACTTTGATCTGGTACAAATTTTTATATATAATTTTAATTTTAATTTAATTTTCAATATTATTTATGGAAATTATTTTTCTTGAAGTAATGAAAATTGTTGATTGATATTTTACTAAAATAAAAAATAAATTTTAATATTTTCACATAAATTTAAATTATTTTTTCATAATGATAAAAATGTATAATTTAAATTAGGCAGTTTTTGTTGAACAAACCCAACATAACTAAAAAAGAAGAACAAATATAAACACTTTTTCAGACATCCCATGTGTTTTTTTGACAAAGGAGACAGCAGTAACTCTCACCTTCACCATTTCACCAAAAAAAAGAAAATGTTTAAACTGCAAGGCTTTGTTTAACTGCACCTAAAACGCGTTAATTTCTTTGCTTAGTAAGGCAGTTGGTGGAATCTTTTGTGGGGTCATCAGTCATGTGATTCATGTTCCATGTGGGAAATAGCAAAACCTAACACACACGCACAACAAACCCAGCTTAGTGTTTCATTTTAACCACACTTGATGATGAGGAACTAATTCATCCTCGTATATCTGTTACCTTAATCCCGCATTTTTCAAGCAAATAGTCCAGGGGTAAGCCAGAACAAATTATTAGAGGGTAAGCCAGAACAAATTATTAGAGGGGGTCGAATGAAATTTTAATTTTTTATAGTCTATATTTTTATAATTTTAAAAAAATTAAATTAAATTTTTAAAATTTTAAGGGGGCCGAAGTGTAATTTTAACTTTATTAATTTAAAATTTTAAAAAAAATTTAAGGACTTAAATAGTAGTTTTACATTTTAGGGGGGCCGAGCCCTGCCAGCCCTCTAAATCCGACTCTGAAGTAGTCCTAATTCTCCTTACTACTTATAAAATGCTAAATCTTGTAAAACAATTGAATTCTAATATTTAATGAATTTCAATATGTGATGAATAATATTATTTAATTAAAATTCGAGTTTAGATAAAAATACAAGAATTTAATCCGAATGAATAATAAATTAATATAGTAACTTTAAACATCTAACCCTCCAACTTGTTATTGCTTTGTGTATAAAGTGACTTTGAAGGAAAGATTGACCGACTACTAATGGTTTTTTCTCTTCTAGTTTATTGAGGAGATCAAATATGGGAATAGCTTGTTAAGTTTGCACTTGCAATTTTCATATCACATATAATTAGCTGGGAAAGTGTAGTGTCATGTTTCTTAGCTTATCCCTAGATTGGATAAGTTTATAGATCAAATCAAATGAAGTTGAGTAAGCAATACCGGTTTGACAAAGGCCTGCAATCCAAGTCAGTCCATCCAATCATTTAGTTGTTATATTTTAAGTTTCATTGCATCGTATTATATATAAATCAGATGAACAATATACTATAGATATTTGTGTGTTAGAGCAACAATCCCGAACTGGGCGAGTAATAGGACATTAGATGAGAAGTATCTTCGAATTAGGACAAATTAAATTCGAAAGTTTTGGTTGATTGAATTTTAACTTGATTAGTATGAGTATTGTTGTCAATACAAAAAGACATGAGTTTGAGTGCATTGAAGTACATTATCTTCTTATTTATGGGATGAGAAGAGGTTATATGTAATTTTAAATATTGTATCAAAAAGAACATATATAATCAGAACTTATAATAAAATTATTAAAAAAATTGAAAATTTTGATACCGTATTAAACTAAATAATTAATTCTCCAAAAATTTAATTTGATATTATATTGAAGTTTGGAGAATGTTCATGAATATAGATGGATTCGAATTTAAAAGATATAAATTAGCAGACCCAATGGAGGGTGGACCTGGACCATGGGTTTTAAGACCATGAATGTGTGCTTTCCTGTACAAGTCAGCCCAATGGCAAGTTGAGTTGAGCTTAGTTTATAACCAGTAATGCAAGCAAGATATGGAGAAGCTAAGCTTTTATAAATTATACAAACTTGACATGCGCACACCTTGACAAACTTGCGCATAGCCCTGCCATGGACAAAGAGAAATGAGCCACTTCCCACACACTCACGAGCTAAAGGACAGCTCCAGCTTAGTCCCCGAGCCAGAAATAAAAATGAGATACTATCTTCGGATATAAAATAGTTATATCACATCAAAATATAAATCATATCACTAATTTCGTATTAATAATTAAAGTAACGGATGTTTGATTTTTCTGTAAATATAATTGTGTAACATGATTTGAATTAAAGTGATATATATTATAATTCCACATTAAAATTTTTTTTAAACATAATTTGTTATTTGACTGACAAGAAGTACCCATTATTTGCAAAGAGAAAAAAAAAATTAAAACACAAAAATTTTCTTGGTTCAGTTAATTATCGATCTGAAACTTTTTTTTTCTTATTTTATACAGCAATGACATCAGGATTGCATTTGCTGGTTGCTTAGCTATACTTGTCTGCGACTGCGATTGTCCAACAAATCTAAAGGTTTATTTTACTTGCAACCAGGAACCATCAACAACCACTGTTATCTGAATAAAGTTAAAAAAAAAATTCATACCCATATGCTTGAATGGTCACCATTGAGAAAGGCAGAGCAACTCATTTTCATTAATCTACCTTTCAATATAAGTGTCGTCAAAGATGCTCTTTTTTCTTTGACAAATTTTTTACTTAAACTTCAATCCATGTGTGTAATGCCCACCTTGTTTTTATTAATACGAAAGAAGGAGAAAAAATGCCCCACTGGTTTAGACAAAAAACTGCACCGTATTTTTAATTTGGAATTAATGCTAAAACTTTAAGAAATTAAAGAACAAATAATAATGATTATCATATGTTGTTGACCTCAATATACTGAACAAACAGTGCAGCTAACCTAATAATTAATATACATAATGAATTAATGATGAAGCATTTAGCATTTTTATTTAAGAAAAAAAATGGGATTTTTGAAATTGAAAATTCTCATATTTGACTCCAAATTTTACCATTGGGGAGCAACTCTATTCTTTAAGAAAATGCTAGCCTTTCCTAATGGAGTGAAATGGAGAATAACATTTGAGGCGTTGAGGGAAAACGATGTAGCACCATCCTCTTTTCAAATATTTATATATGATGTTGTTATTATAAATAATATATTAATTAATCTTGAAGAGATCATATTTTAAAGATGGTAGCAAATTATACATATTCTTAAATGTGAAACCATGAACATTTTGCACATCATTTTTCTAACTAACTTTGGATTTAGAAGAATTCATATACATAATGTATTATAATGAATAAGATAATATTTGTACTATATTAAAAAAATCCATCTGTTCTTAAATTAAATGAAACATTTTAGTCGTATATGTTTGAGAAACTAATATATTAGTCTTTGCATGTTAACTTTATCATTAATGGAATGGTATGACTTAACGGGTGGTTGTTGCGGTATTAAATTAACTTAAAAAACTTATTAGCCTTAAAAACAAATAGAGGCTTAACGGTGATTGACACGAAACGAACCACATAGAATTTAAACACAACAATTATGTACAAAAAATTGAATCAAAAACAATTTAGGGGTAAAAGCAAAATTAACTTCTTATCTCTAGTTATTCTTCAAAACTATTGATTAACTTTTTAATATTTGATTTAATGCAATCAGTTACTCTTAGCAACAAAGTTGATGTGTAAGGACTAAACTGTCAATTTTTCAAATGTACAAAGATTAAAATGTTCCTTTTAATACTATAGGGACTAAAATGAACTTTATGATATGATATAGAGACTAATGTTAAACTTTTTATTTTTTTTAAAGTTTACTAGTAAAAAAGAATTAAACTATTATAAGCTTATAGCATAAATTAAGAATTACATCAATTCAAATTACGAGCTAAGTGAACTAAAAACTACACAACAACATCTATTGAACTAAAACTCCTACATAAATACCAATGCTTGTAGCAGGACTCGAACACCCATACATCATAGCTGTATATACTGAATCTCGAGCTTCACTTTTACAAATTCAGCGAACAACTGATTTTCACTTATAATAAACTTTTAAAGGAGAATATTGAAATTATATTTATTAATGACCATGCTATTAATGAATTAGATTATGTCACTAAAAAAAGTCTAAAGTAGGTATATAATTTAGTATAATTTATCGGTATATTAAGCCCATAATAATTTAAATAAAAACAAAATTGAATTTCCTGGTCAAGAATCAAGAGCAGCCCTTGCATAGTTTAAAACCCCAACACCATTTTTACTCCATTAGCTTGACCTTTCGACAATATCTTAAAATGCCTAAATCACCATCACTCTTCGATTTTCACCTTCTCTTACTCTTCACTATCTTTTCCTTAGCCGCCGCCGATGCCATCGCCGCTGCAAGGCCAATAACCCAACAATTCAAAGAAGCCCCACAATTCTATAACTCTGAAATTTGCCCTAAGATAGTTGGCGAAGATGATGAATCTGATAATGGAACCTCCATTTTTTTATGCTCGGATCAATCTGTTCACGTGGCAATGACCCTTGATTCAGCTTACATACGGGGTTCAATGGCGGCTGTTCTTTCAATACTTCAACACTCCTCTTGTCCCCAGAATATCGTCTTCCATTTCGTCGCCTCCGCCACCGCCAACGCGTCGTTTTTACACGCCACCATCTCTTCCTCCTTCCCTTACCTCAGCTTCCAAGTCTACTCCTTCGACGACTCTTCTGTTTCACGTCTCATTTCAGCCTCAATCCGCTCCGCACTAGACTGCCCTTTGAACTACGCTCGAAGCTACTTAGCCGATCTCCTCCCTTCATGCGTCCGCCGAATTGTGTACCTCGACTCCGACCTGGTTCTCGTCGACGACATAGCTAAACTCGCCGCAACTCAACTTGGAGACAACTCGGTCTTGGCTGCTCCAGAACATTGCAATGCAAACTTCACGTCTTACTTCACTCTAACGTTTTGGTCAAGCCCTACTTTATCCTTAACATTTGCGAACCGTAAACCTTGTTATTTCAACACCGGAGTAATGGTGATCGACCTTGATAGATGGAGACGAGGAGATTACACAAAAAAGATTGAAGAATGGATGGAGATTCAAAAAAGAACAAGAATCTACGAGTTGGGTTCTTTGCCGCCATTTTTATTAGTTTTTGCAGGAAACATAGTTGCCGTTGATCATCGATGGAATCAACATGGACTTGGGGGCGATAATTTTAAAGGTTTATGCAGGGATTTGCATCCAGGTCCAGTTAGTCTTTTACATTGGAGTGGAAAAGGAAAGCCATGGGTGAGGCTTGATGCTAACAGGCCTTGCCCTTTGGATGCTTTATGGGCACCTTACGATCTCCTGCAAACGCCGTTTGCATTAGATTCTTGATGGGAAAACTTGGAAATGTTGAAATGCTTGTTAACTCGCAGCTGGATTGCAGCGGTTTATAAATCTACCAGCTTTTCTGGCAAGTGTTTGTTTGCCGAGAAAGTAACAGAATCGTCAAGAAATGGGTGCATCGAGCTGTGTATTGTTTCTTCCTTTTGCCAAGATTACGCATTAAAGATGAAGAAATTGAAAATCCAGAAGGAAAATACCGATGGATTTTACAATCTTTGTTCGGGCGTATGATAACTGTAATAAAAAATAATCTGTAAAGCAAATTAAAGAGGTGGCTATAATTGCCGTGGATCCTTTTTATTTAATAAAAAACAAATTTGCCTTTGTAAATAGTTTCTTTTCTCCCTTTAATTACTATACAATTCTCACTTTTGTTTCATATTTTTGAAAGTAAAATAAAATAAATTTTTTTTGGAAGTGTTTATATAAATAAGGGTTAATGCCTCTTTTAGAAATTCCTAAATTTTATGTTGATGATAATAAGATTTTAAAATTCAAAATAATAATGATTTTTATGGGTAAAAATTATAGGATAGGACTTATTTAACAATAAAAATAGTTTAAGGGTTTATTTAAATAAATAGATATTGTTTTCGTTTTTTCGGAAAATAGAAATATTGAAGGAAATGCCTTCAATTAAAATTTTTAAAAATGATTTTTGAGAAGATGAGAATGAAACAATGTGAAAATTAGAAAACAAAAAAAAATTATTTTCACTAAAATTATTTTGTAAATGTGAAAAAGATGAAAACAAGATTCTTAACTTTAAATGAATTGACTTTAGTTCAAACCTCGTATAAAAACAAAAATATTCACTTTTTTTAATATTTTTTCAAAATTTTAGTACTTTAGTTCAAATCTACATAAATGTATTTTATTTTATTCACCATGTTTATATTATAGAAAAATAGTTACCAAACATCTTTTTATTATTAAAAACAAAGTTTTGTTTCTATTTACAAAACATATTTTTCAATTTAAAAAAATAGAAAATGGAAATTATTTTTGAAAACCAAACATAACCTTACATCAAGAGAAAGGAAAATAATGAGTTGAATTTCCCTTGATTTTCCTTCAATTACATAGTATTTATTTACTCGATTTGTGGGTAAGACTAGAGAAAGGAAAGTATTTTTCCTATTAAATTTTACATAAGTTATTTTAAAAAATATATATAATTGAAAAAATCGTTATAATCCTTTCACTATTTTTTAAATCTAAACAAAATAAACATACATTATTTTCTTTCTATTTCCTTTATAAACCAATGAAAGCTTTCAAAGAACATGTTGCCTATTGTATTACTTCTCTCCTTAACTTGTAATTGCCCGTTGGTTTCTATCAAATGGTGACAGACTGAAGGAGATTCCGGATGTCTTTAAGCGTTGATTGAAGTTTCCATCCTGCTTTGGTGTGTCCAAGTATAATGTTGGTCCATTTTTGTCGATATCCATTAGCTTACAAGAAGTAATATTATGAGACTTAAGGGTTAGAAGAATAATCCGTAGGGTAAGAATACTAGCCTGATCGAAACTTTGAATGAACAACAATTGAAATCCGTTTGAGTTCTGAACAATAGCAATCCCTTCAATCATGTCGATTTTGAACAATGCTTCATGAAAGAGACCATTGAGAGGAGTGTTCTCTAGAACTGAGCGAAAGTTGAGTCCTTAATTGACTGACTTGATAAATATTAAGAAGATAGGTGTTGAAAATTGAATGGTAGATATCAGATACTCTTTCAATAGCACCTAAAGGACTGGGATTAGATCCTTTGAAGATGAGTTCATTTCTTGATTTCCATATAATACCATAGCAATACTGAAGCTTCTTGAATCTTGAGAGTTGGTGTTGTTTCCTTGGAACCATTGGAGAATCCAGTTTGAGATGAATGGGTTAGTTAAAGAGTTAGAGCAAAGCGCAAGAGGAGAATCGAATCAAATTGCCTTAGAAAAATTACAATTTAAAAAGAAATGTTCGCAGTTTCCCTATTTTCTTTATAGAGAGGACAAATATTACCATTAATAGAGTGTCTTATTGAGAGGAGACAATTACTACATATCTTCCATAGGAAAATGATGACTTTGAAGGGAAGTTTAAGTTGCCAAATATTAACCCAAGTTTTTTTTATAGAGATCGATGGAGGGTGGTAATGGTGCTCATCTAAGAAAAAAGGGAATAAGCAATTTTAACCAAAAATACCCTGAACAAATCTCCAAATTAATTTATCATCACCTCCCTGAATGGAAAGGATTCTACTAAGAAAATTAGAGGCTCTATTAGTATCAAGTAAGCTGAGGGACATATTTTGATATAGTTAGTTTCTTACCTAAGCTTAGTTGAGTATATACTTAAAGGTAAATTATACCATTAGCCACTAAATTATGGGTAAGTTTTCGTTTTGGCCACTAAGCCAAAAAAAAGTTACAATATGGGCATTGAATTATTTGAAAGTTTCCATTTAAATCACTAAATTATTCAACATTAATAAAAAAAGAAGAAGTTTTGCCGACGTGCTTTGAGCGATGATTCGACGATTCGTAGAACACACCTTAGATCCAAGTCAGTCTAACAGACAACGTCAAAAATCAGGGAAAAAAGCTATTTGAATTTTAGTTCGCGAATTCGTGACGTCTAAAGCTATTTCATGAAAACTAAACTAAACTGTAGAAAAAAAGAGAAAAGAGAGTTTTCGATTGATGTAAGTAATGCAAACAAAGAAAGTAATATAACGTCCATTTTAATAGCTCAATGACTTAAACGAAAACTTTTGAACAATTCAATGATCAAATTATAACTTTTTTTAGTTAAATGACCAAAATAAAAACTTACTTATCATTTAGTGACTAATGATGTGGTTTAACCTATACTTAAATAGTCCCATTTTAAAAACAAATTAATATTTATATATTAAATCAATTAAATTTAAAAAAATTAATTTTATTACTAACGCTAATTAAAATATTGAAGAACGACTCAAATTTAATTGAGCCTACCAAGTTGATCGAAAATGGGTAAAAAGGCCTGTGATTGTGAAGAAGGTAAGTTCCTTCCCTAAAGGCTAACACGCGCGTACATCGCACAGTGCACTGCCACTGGGGTTTCGGCTTTCGAGGCTTTCCCCAAACACCAAATTCCCCTGCCTTCTCCTCTGAACATTCTGCCTTCTCCTTCCGGTAATTATCTTCCATTCATCCCCTTTTTATTACAACTTCATCATCTCAACATTTGGTTCAGTGTAAGCTCTAATGGAATCAATTTTCCCCATTTCCCTTTTCTTTTTTCATATTCTATTTTAAGAAAAGTACCTTTTTTTTACTCAAACTACTTAAAACTTTTAAATTCTTTCTTTTTTCTTGATTTCATTGACATTTTATAGTGAAAGGTTATATTTACTTCGGATACACTGGTTTTGAAATTTAAAGTTATTCAAAGTTGTAAGCTTTTATTTTATTATTATGAGTATCTATTTGAACATATAGTGAACAAATTTTTGTGTTTAAATATCTCAGATTTCGGCTGGTGGATTAGTTGAAAACCAGGCCTTGATGGTTTAATTATCTTTTTGGGTAATTTAAGATCATTTCTTGAAATCCCCCAAACAACTAAACGGAATGAGCATTGTAATCGTAAGTTCTTTTTTCTTTCTATTGTTTCTATATGTGAGCCACTTTTTCATTTCAGTAATGGGGTGAAAAGCCTTAAGAAATGAAGTAGATATCTCTTCCTGTTATGTTTCCATTTGCTGAATTGAGGGTTTGATAGATTTTGCATTTTTTAAGGTGCCATAGTATCTATCTTAAAAAAAGAAATAAAATAGAACACCAACAGTGATGTTGTTGGATTTGTGCTGGAGAAACCATATAGGTCACATTGTCTAGTTTTGTCTGTTTGAAACTCTCCAACTTTCTTGCTTGTATATCTAAGCATAAAACAATGGAGATAAAGTGAAGATTAGGACTACTTTTACCATGTTTAAAGATCGGTAAGGGCTATCTTTTATAATGTTATGTACCCTTATCTCAGACATTATGGTTTCAAAATGCTTGCTTTTTCATACTTGCCTCCTTGGAAATATCGAGAATCTGCGTTAATTCGTTTCAAAAACTAACAATATAATCTGAAAAGGTGCAATTTGTTGTCACCAATGAGATTCATAGGAGATTAATCTGTTTTATAAGCTTAACCAATGGAGATACAAGAGAGTATTAGGACAAAGTTTACTGTGTTTTAAAGATTGGCAATGACTATCTTTATAATGTTATGTACTGTTATTTCAGACAACGTGCTTTCAAAATGCTTGCATTTTTGTACTTGCCATCTTTAGAGTATTGAGATTCCATGGTTTAATTTGTTTCAATGACCAACTGCATAACTTAAAAAGGTGCAATATATCGTCATAAATGATTTTGATGGGAAACTAATCTGTTTCCTTGGCCACTTCTTTTGCGATACGTTTGCTTTTCATCGTATAACTTATGTTTGTTTGTTGAACTTCAATACTTTATAGGTGTTAACTATTTATGTATTCTTTCATTAACTTGCTTGTTTTGTCTGTTATGAGTATTTAAGAAGCAAAGAGAACCATCAAGATTGCCCAGCAAAGCAGATGCAGAGTTTGATAGGATCAGCAATTTACCAGGACATGTTATTGATCAAATCTTGTCACGTTTGCCGATAAGGGATGCGGTAAGGAGCAGTGTTCTGTCAAGGAAGTGGAGATACAAATGGGCTACGATACCTTGTCTTGTGTTCGATAATCATTGTTTTAATTTCTCTTCCCAAGACCAATCTTTCATAAAAAACAAGCTTGTAAACATCATTGACCATGTACTTTTACTTCACAACGGCCCAATACACAAATTCAAACTTTCACATCGAGATCTTTTAGGTGTCACTGACATTGATCGATGGATACTTTGCATATCAAGGAGCTCTATCAAAGAAGTCGTGCTGGAAATATGGAAGGGCCAGCGCTACAAACCACCTTCTTGTTTATTTAATTGCCAGAATCTAATTCATTTGGAGCTATTTAATTGTTTGCTAAAACCTCCATTGATGTTCAAAGGTTTCAAGAATTTGAAGAGCCTTGATCTCCAGCATATTACCATCACCCAAGATGTGTTTGAAAAGCTCATTTCGAGCTGCCCTTCTCTTGAGAGATTAACATTGATGAACTTTACTGGTGTCACACATCTTATCATTGATGCACCAAATCTGCAATTCTTTGACATTGGTGGCATTTTTGAAGATGTTAGCTTTCTGAATACGGTCCATTTATCTTTGGTTTCCATTGGTTTGTATGTAAATATTGACAATGAAGAGAATGGTGCTCAAGACAATTCTAGTAAACTGCTCAGATTCTTTGTTAATCTGCCTCATATACGGAGGCTGGAGATTCAGAGTTACTTTTTGAAGGTAATGGCGTAGTGAACATCATTGTATAGAACTAGTATCTTCTTGGATATGTTGGTTCCCTGGGGCATTTCAATCTGAGTGTCTTTGTGTGCTCATTATCATTTGGACATCTATATGCACTTTTACTGCCTTTTACAGGTGTCTGCATCCATGAAATATCCCGAAAAATGGTTATTGAATCCTGATATGCTTGTTCAAGTCCTCTACAATGTGCTTATTCCACTTTAATTTATCCATTGGAGATTCTAATATATACTGTTTTTCCTTTTTCCACTCCAGTATTTGGCGATGGGATATGTGCCGAGCAGGTTGCCTAACCTATGTGTTGATCTGAATCATTTATCGATTCGTATAGATTTTGATGATTTGGAGGAAAATACCGCTGCTCTATGCCTCCTAAGAAGTTGTCCAAATCTCCAAGAGTTGGAAATGTTGGTGAGTTCCATATCTTTTAATCTTTTAGGTTCTTTATGATGATGCAAACGGTAATATCTCTAGCTCTTATATTGCATTAATGTTTTTAGCAACATCGTTAATCTAAAAAGATTATGCATGTAATGGTTCTTGGTTTTGGAGGTCGATTAGTGGATTAGAAATGTATGATGTTTTATGTAGGCTCGGCCCGAGGAACAATCTTCCATGGAAAGATCCACCAACTTCTGGGAAGATGATCATTGGAGCTCTTTGTTTGCACATCTGAGACTGGTCAAAGTGTCTGGCATCTCTGGTGTTAAATCGGAAATGGATTTTATCAAGTTCCTGCTATCGAATTCACCTGTGCTCGAGCAGTTGACTGTTAAGCCAGCTTCCCAGGAAGGCGAATGGGAGTTAATGAAGGAATTGCTGCGGTTCCGGCGAGCTTCGATATATGCAGAAGTCATTTATTTGGACCCATGATACTCATGGCTGCCGTTGTGGAAAATTAAGGGTTTTAGGAAAATGGCATCCATGGCAGGTTTGCTTATTCACTTCCTTATCAGGGTAGTGCCCTTTAAATTTTTAATGCATAAAACCAGAGTTGTTAAGTGCTTGTTCCCATTTGGTTTGTTCTTTTTACTCTATTTTTTGAATAATTAGTCCCAAATCCACAATTGTATAATCCGATTTTATTTTATTTTATTGTACAAATGTTGGATTTTAGAATTTGAATGCATATCTATTAAATAACATTGTGGTGTCTGAGTTTATTATCTTAATTTTATCAAAATGACTAAACTATATTTTCATTAAATATTTCTTTTTATAAAACATATAAATTTTGTTTTTTAATATCTTAATTATGGAAATAAATAAACTAAATCCGCAAAAAAAGAACTACATTTTCATTTAAAGCTAGGCACTAATAATATTTATAAAATATCACAATTTGGATACATAGAAATACATAACTCCACCCATCTAAAGAATACATAGAAATGCTTCACAAAAATTAATTAATTGTAAAGATTTTTCTTTTATTTTAGCTAGATCATATTATAATAAAAGCTGGGCTTCATGCGCAATTATTAGAGATGATTTATTTGAGATGATTTTAATTTGGAAACATAAAATAAAATTTTAAGAATTAAAAGGAGACTAAATTAATTAATTAAGTTCAATATTATAGTAACAAATTGGTTGATACTATCAAGGGATAAATTTTTTTCAATAACTTATTTAATTGATTTTGATGTTTTGAATTTTAAATTTTCAAAATTGAAAAAAAAAATAGAACTTTCGGCAATGGGGCAAACAAGTATAATTTGACAATTTTTAAAGCATTATTTTAGTTTCTACCACATTTTCACTTTAATCATTAATGTTTTTTTACCCCAATTAATATTAAAAAAAATATTTTTGTGGTGACCTAAATGAAAGCAACTTAGAAGTTGGGGGATCAAAATGAAAGTATGGACATGATGTGGCATATATAAGTTAATTGTTGTTAGAGATTTAATGATTGGGTGACTAAAATGAAACCGTTTTAAAAATTGAGCAACGAAATTGAAAGGATTTCATTTTAAGTGCCCAAAATAAAAGCGCCCTGAAAATTGGGTTTTCCCATAGCATTAGACCTACCCATGAGTCAGGCTCTGGTCCGATTTTAAAAAGTTTTCAAGCTCAAGTTCGCTTCCGCCTTGGCCCGATTTGCTTAAAAACCCGTTTCACTATTCAAAAATTAATAAAATATTTTTATATTTAAATTAAATTTGAGTCGAGTTAGACTTACCTGAGACATAAAAAATTATGTTCAAGCCTAACCCAAGTTGAGTCAGGCTATCAAGTGGGTTACCTAAACTATAAACAAATCTAATTAGCATACATCCTTAATTAATAATATAAAGAAAATTAAAATCTAAAAATGACATACTAACCTATTTCTTAATTCTATTTACTTAAAAATCTTCACCAATACATCAAATAATAATTTAAATATTCCTTAAAAGATAATAATCTCAAGATTATCATGAATTTTTTTTCAACAATATTTTGGTGTATCATTAATAAAATAAAACAAAATTAGATTATGAGACAATCAAGATGTAGATGAAAAAAATAGTGTAAAACCATAATTATAAAAATTAAACAAAGCTTTGATTGAAATAGTGAAATTAAGGTATAAAAATCTTGAGCTTTTAATTTTATTTTGAATTCAAATATGTTCTTATAGTAATATTTGTTTCTTATAAAAGTTTTAGCTATTTTTCAATTAAAAATAATCACAGGGGCTTAAATATAATATAGATAAAATGAATTATTACCGCACCCATTATTTAGGCAAAATTAACTAAACAAATCTGATTTAAATACTAGTAACTTATTTCAGGCATAATGGTAAATCTAGTTTTATATACTCTTTTTTTAACCATTTTTGTTAGTTTGACTCTCAACTTTTAAATTTAGTTCAATTTACTCTTTTTTTTTAAAATTGGCATAATGGTCAATCTAGTTTTATTTACTCTTTTTTTAACCATTTTTGTCATATTTTTTTAGTTTGGCTCTCAACTTTTAAATTTAGTTCAATTTACTCTTTTTAAAAAATTAATTGAATTGTTAAAATTTTATAGTAATCCATATGTACTTCATTGCTAACGTGGGCATTCTTTTAAAAAAAATTACAAACTTTTTAAAATTTTTGAAATTATTTTTTTATTTTTATTTTGAAATTTTATAAAGTATACATCAATTGTCACATATGTTATGTCATTGCTAGTAAGATTTTAACAATTTAATCAATTTTTCTACTCAAAGAAAAGCAATTTGACTAAATTTTGAAGACTGAGTGCAAAAAAAGAATTAGAGCCAAAGCGACAAAAGAGATAAATATTAGGAACTAAATTTGTGATTATGACTTTATTTTAAATGATTTTCATCTATCTATAAATTAAAAGAATTTTGTTGGTTTGTGTCCGTTAACCGTTAATCACTTTTTTTTTTTTTGACATTTCCTCTCTTTGAGATTGGGCACCAGGGAAAGCTCGCAGAGGAAGGGGAAGGTTGAAGCAAAGCCGAAATGGCGAAAACGAGCGCCGATGATGAGGAGCTAAGGCGAGCTTGCCAAGTTGCAATCGAAGGCTCGAAGCAGAAGATCATGATATCAATTCGCGTAGCTAAACGCCGCGGGATATGGGGCAAATCTGGCAAATTGGCCAGCTACATGGCTAAACCTAGAGTCTTTGCTCTTTGCTGTACGTCTTTTCGGTAATCTGACAAGTATTTTCTTTCCTTTAATGCAGGAAGTAGGATTTTTTTTTAACTTTCTTTTTTCATTTGTAATGTCTTTGATTATGCTAGAATTGTGCTAAACACGATGTTGAACTACTGGCTAAAGATAGTAAAATTGTGCACAACCGATACGACAGTTCAAATTCAAGGAATAAAAACTATACTTCTTAAAGGTTTTGAATTTACATAATATGATCACATTTGAAGTAGCATCTGGTTCCTTATTAGTCCCCTTTGGAGTTTTTATTTTGAATAATGTTGGATTCTTGAAGCTTGTTTTTCTTCACAGAAGCCGGATGCAAGTAAATATGAACTATTTTAACCTTTTCTTTTTCTCTTAGAGAAGGTGCAGGTTTCTTGTTCTTATGCAATAACTATTGTTTGTGCAGTGAAATCAGAAGGTCATAAAACACAAGCATTTCTGCGAGTATTGAAGTATTCTAGTGGAGGAGTTATTGAGGTAATTCTCTTATTGCAATCCTTTAGACAATGTGTGTTAGGACAAACAAGGACAAAAGCAGAAAGATTATCCAGTGGGTTTATGGTTCATTATTAAAGCTGTATGGTGTTACTACGTGGTAGCTTGCTAGAGCTTAACAGTGGCCATCGCATGGTTGGTTAGGGTTCCCTGTAAACGGTTTTTGCCTTCTTGTATGTTTATTGGTTCTTTGTTAAGGCTTTGGTGGTGCATTTATGTGCACCTCAAGCTTCTTATGCTGATATAGTTAAATATTGTTCATTATAGATCAGATTCCAATGTTACCAAAAAGATTTGTCAGGGTCTAATTAGTTTTCTTTTGAGTGCATTTGTGCTTAATCAAGAGTCTTATCTGAAGATGGCCATGGTAAAGTAGGAGCTCGCTTTGTTCATTTTTCATATGGATCATATCTTTCCACTTTCTACTTAAGTTTACTACGGATAAAAAATAAAGAATAAACAAATAGTAACTAAAGTTAGTCATTTGTCAACCTCTTCGGAATCATTTATAGTACCACTTTTAGCATTAAAGAAAGAGAACATTTCTAGTATAAACAGAAAGCAAAATTCATTAACTTCCAAGTTCCAATACAAAGGGAGGAGTACTATTTGATTAAAGACAAGGTTCTTAAGTAGTAAGGATTTTAGTTATTCTATATTGACATATAAATCATTTAAATTGTGCAGCCTGCTAAGTTGTACAAGCTGAACCATCTTTCAAGGGTGGAGGTTTATAACTAATGAACCCAGTGGATGTACTTTTACTATGGTAAGCCCTTCTTTTTGTTGTTTGAATTAGAATATGCTTTGAAAGCTGTATGATCTTTGATTTTTGTCAATTCAGTAGGCCAAACAATTCTTAGGGCTTATGTTACCTAATGAAGTAATTCAGCTGAAGTTGAAGCCGTTTCTCTCCCTGCTTGAGATTTTTTCTTCTGCTTCTTACTGGATTTCTTATAGGGATTCGATAACCTCTCAAGTCAGAGTATTGCTCCACCTCAGTGGCCCATGCGCAACATTGATGACAGGTAAATTGAGATAGCTCTGAACCGAAGATATCACTTTTTTCATGTCAGGGTAGCTCTTTTTCCCCTTTTATGGTCCTTTCCTTTTGGTTTTGAAAAAACCCAATTCTTATATTCTTTTCTTAATTTTCTTTTTACAACTGGATGTTATAGTTATTGATTTGTCTATGTTCTTTCTTCAATATTTTTGTAGGAACCGCATTTTATTCTGCATTTTAAACGTCTGTAAAGAAGCATTTGGTCGTCTCCCCAAAGTTGTTGGTATAGATGTTGTGGAGATGGCTCTTTGGGCTAAGGTGAGTGATAATTTTATTCTTTCCGAGTTCTTTACTATTGAATTAATACTAAATCATTTTTATGCAAATTGTAGAGTAATTCGAAAAACTCTATAATCTAGTGTATAACATAATCTTTTTGTTGCTTCTGCCCAGTGACAAAGTTTAAGGATATTCTCTCTAATGAGTATCATTTCATATTGTTGAGTTCTGATCTGAAGTAGATTTAATTTCCCCTAAGATTCAATAAATCTTATTTTAATAGTTTTATCTGAATTTGTCTTCTCTTTCTTGTCTTTGACTTTTATATTGTATCTAGGAAAATAAACCCTCAGTTATTACTCAAAAGAATCAGCAAGCTGGCCATGGTCCAGTTTCTACTAGAGTAGCAGAAAGTGACGTGAAGGTGACTGTTGAAAAGGATCTTATCTCCACAGCTGAGGAAGACGACATGGAGGCTCTTTTGGGCAGGTATGTATTCAGTGGCGAAGCCAGGGTGGCTGGCAAGGTCCAGTCCCCTTAAAATGGAAAAAATTATATTTAAGCCCTTTATAACTTATAAAATTTTAAATTAGTAATTGTAAATTGCACTTTGACCCTAAAAATGATAAAAATTTGATTTAATCTTTTAAAAATTGTAAAGATGGCTATTAAAATGTTGAAATTATATTTTTACTACTGTAAAAATATACAATTTAATTCTGACCCCTCAAAAACATTTTCTGCTTCGCCCCTGAATGTATCCTTCTAAAGTACAGAATGGTAACGCCAATTGATAGAGTAGACATAAGGAATGAAACATACATGCAGCCCAATTCTTTAAATTTGATATGCAAATATTAATATATTGTTGGTTAGATTCAGAAAGATATCACATAAGGTTTCTATACCATTGCATTTTCATTTTTTAAAAAATAAAATATTCATGTATCATTTGCCAAATTTCAAAGATGGCTAAAGTCATATCTATTCCTCTTTAAGGGGGGGAGGTCCTTATCTTGTCAGTAATATCTTTGATTATTTTGGAAACAGAGCCAAAGGTGTTTGAAGATATGGATTGATTCTTGTAGTGATCATAGTTCCATGGCAGTCTATGATTCCTGATGTCTTTTTCTTCATCTGTTTCATTCGCCTTACTGAAAAGCAATATACTGTTTTTTATGCTTAGTCGCTAAATGTTTAAGGTCTTAATCCTATCCTAAAAGAATTGGATAAAATAGAAAGAAATATCCAGCCAAACAGATAGCAAAATATAAATGGAAAAACTTCTTTTGTTTGTTTATTCAAAAACCTTACTCTCTGAATACACATGTTCAGTATTTATAGACATGAGTAATCGCTCCATATTGAGCAACAACCTTCACCGGATACATAACTAACAACCTTCAATACTCTAATATTCATCCATCTTTCCCACAGGCAAGACCCGTAGAAAGC
Source organism: Gossypium hirsutum (assembly GCF_007990345.1). NCBI lineage: Eukaryota > Viridiplantae > Streptophyta > Magnoliopsida > Malvales > Malvaceae > Gossypium > Gossypium hirsutum. The sequence goes on from NC_053441.1 coordinate 25,456,372, forward strand.
TCCGAAACCGAGCAAAAATCGATAGCGAAAGTGGCTTAGTTAGAACATCAGCAACTTGATCACACGCCGGAACCTCGCCAACGACAACAGTACCATCAGCAACCTTTTCACGAACAAAAAACAAATCTAATTCAACATGCTTAAACTTTGAATGAAGAACAGGATTAGCAACAACTGCAACCGCACCAGAACTATCACACCAAATATTTGGAATACTAGAAGACCGAACATGTAATTCTTGAAGTAACGACAAAAGCCATGTAACCTCACTAGTGACCGTAGTAAGACTCCGATATTCTGCCTCAGCAGTAGACCGAGCAACAACCTGTTGTTTCTTCGTACACCACGACACAGGATTATACCTGAAATAAACACAGTACCCAGTAGTAGACCTCCGGTCATCAAAATCTAACCCCCAGTTTGCATCAGCATACCCAACTAAGGACAGATTAGTTGACGGACGAAACACAATCCCAAATTCAATCGTTCCACCTAGATACCTCAAAATACGTTTTAGAGCCGTCATATGAACAGAAGTGGGACAATGCATAAACTGACATATTTGATTCACCACATATGCAACATCAAGTCGCGTAAGAGTGACATACTGTAGTGCCCCAGCAAGGCTCCTGTATTCAGTTGGATCATCTACACGCTCACCACCATCTTTAGTTAAGAAAGAGGAACTAACCATCGGTGTATTAACACTCTTCGCATTTTCCATCAAACACCGAATAAGAATATCACGTATATACTTCTTCTGACATAGATGAAGACAATCTGATGAAGAACGAGTAACTTCTATCCCAAGAAAATAGTGAAGATCGCCCATGTCCTTAAGTGAGAACTCACTATTCAGCAATTGAGCAAACCACTCTATAACAGAGGGCACATCACCTGTAACAATAATATCATCAACATACACAAGAACATACAACGTTGAACCTGATACGACTCAAACAAACAAGGAAGCATCCGACTTTGATACAACAAAGCCCACAGATACTAGAAATCCTTTTAGCTTCTCAAACCAGGCACGAGGAGCCTGACGAAGACCATACAACGCTTTCTTCAGACGACATACCAGAGGTCTGCCATCGGAACCATACTGGACATAGCCAGGAGGTTGATGCATGAAGACTTCAGTATCAAGATCTCCATTTAGAAACGCATTATTCACATCCACTTGTCGAAGGGACCACCCCCTAGACACATCAATAGACAAAATAACTCTGATAGTAGCCGGTTTTACCACCGGGCTAAACGTTTCCTTAAAATCACAACCTGGAACCTGAGAGCAGCCTTTTGCGACTAATCGAGCCTTATGGCGAGCAATAGTACCATCAGAATTCCTCTTAATCCTGAACAACCATTTGCATCCTATAACCTTGCGACTAGACGGAGCTGAGACTAACTCCCATGTGGAATTGCGCATAAGAGCATCATACTCATCTTGCGCAGCAGCACGCCACTCAGCAGTAGACAGAGCTTCTTCAATTGTAGAAGGTTTGTTAGCCTCAACATGTAAAACCTTAGGCTTGTAAACTCCCGCTTTAGCTCGAGTGACCATTGGGTGAGTATTACCCACAGGTGGTCTACTAACTTGACTGTCAGACGAAGACGAAACACCTTCAGACATTCTTGAGATAGAATGAGGAAGATCAGTAAAATCACCTGGTGAAACCGACTCATGTAAAATTGGAAGAGCATCTGACCCAGACCCAACATCATCTGAAGAAGCATGAGATTGCACCAAATCTGTATCTAGAGTAGAAACATTAGGCTGAGACTGGAACCCTTGAAGAGATGGTGACACCACACAAGGCACATGAGACGACGAAGAAGAAAAAGTAAGACACACAATGGGAACAACATTCACACTAGTCTGACTGGTCGTCGTCATAGACTTATCAGGGCTAGACTCAGCAAACAAAAACCTCTGCTCATCAAACACGACATGTCTCGAAATAATAACCTTACCATCCGGTAAAAGACACTGATACCCCTTGTGACGAGGACTGTAACCCAACATCGTAGAAGGCTGAGACCGAAAATCCAGCTTATGACCGACAAACGGATGTAAATAAGGATAGCAGCAATAGCCAAAAACTCGAAGATGATCATAGGTCGGATCATTACCATAAAGTGCCTTAAACGGAGAATTGCCCTGAAGCACAACAGTAGGAAGTCAATTGATCAGATGAACCGCGCAACAGAACGCATACCCCCAGTACTCTATAGGCAAACTCGCATGAGCCAATAACATAATACCCACTTCAACAATGTGACGATGTTTACGCTCAGCCACTCCATTTTGTTCAGAAGTGTACGGACACGTCAATCGATGAATAATTCCTTGGGATTCCAAAACAGATGTAAAACCACGGTATTCTCCTCCCCAATCACTCTGAAACTGCTTAATAGACTTGCCAAACTGTGTCTCAATTAACTTTTGAAACTGAGTGAAACATTCTATTGCTTGAGCTTTTTGACGTAGAAGATAAACCCAGGTAAACCTAGTGCACATGTCAATAAACGAAACATAATATCTCTTTTCATCACATGCAACAGATGCGGGACCCCAAAGATCAGATACAACTAACTCAAAAGGTTGATAACTAGTAGTAGAAGGTGAAAAAGGCAACTTATGTGACCGCCCTTTTTGACATGCAATACATACACCATCAAATCCATTTTTACTTGAAACAATATTACATTTATTTAGAATAGTCTTGACCACAGACGCAGACGGGTGGCCTAAACGATTATGCCATAAAGCAAACACAGAACAATCATCAACGAAACGGGGAACTTGCGAATGAGCAACAAATGGATAAACATTAGTCGAATGAGAAACCACCGGCACAGAAAACTGATATAATCCATCACGAATGCGGCCCGTCAGCAATGTCTCTCGAGTCACAGCATCCTTAATAACACAATAGATAGGGTGAAACTCAAAAAACACACCATTATCACGAGCAAACTGTGAGACAGATAAGAGGTTTTTCCGTATACTCGGCACACATAAAACATTTGACAATCGTAACGACGTAGATTGAGTCGGTAAAATAGCAGTACCAATTGAGGAAATTGCCGCAGGAGTACCATCACCCATTAAAAGAGATGACTTACCTGAATATGGCGTGACATCACGTAAAGCTGACACATCACGACACACGTGATGACTAGCCCCAGAGTCAGGGTACCAAGACATGGTTCCACCGCCTACCTGAATGAACGAACCATCACCACCAGTACTAGACCCAAGTTGAGCAGTATGAACATGTAAACCAGATTCTGACGACTCAGAATAATCAGATGCACATAAGTCCCCTAGCCGGGAAAGCCCAATACACGGTTCGGACCCAGTATAAACCCGAGCACGTGATTTGGTAAGTCGAAAACCCGAATCCCCAAAATCTAGTCCATCACAAATTGGTTCAGGCGAGCCAGGATCAATTTTATCCACTTGAACGAAATTAGATGATGGTGCAATATTCGGCCCATCATTAAAGTGAACATTTTTAATATTAGACCCACGTGATGGATGTTGAATATGCGGCCCACGAATGTTGAACATGCGGCCCATGTGACGCACAATGTCCATTTACATCATTAAACCCATGTGACATGTTACCATTATATCCTTGCCCATCATCAAAACCAAATTTGCACACACTTGACTTGTAAGCATCTGAACAAATTCGGCCAGAATCATGCTGAGCATGAGACATCTGTGGCCCACGTGCCAATGGCCTATTTTGCATGCCAGCACACACATTTTGACCACCATATCGCTGTTGACCCGCATAACTTCCTTGAGTCAAGGGACCATAAACAATTCTTTGACTCTTCTGATGAGGAGCCACAAATTGATCTTCACCATGGTGCACAAACCCCCTTGAATCAGGACCTTCAACACCGGACGACTCATTCGAATCTCGGTGATAACGATAATAACATTTTTGCACCACATGCCTGAAACGACTGCATATTTGGCATTGCACACGAGATCTGAAGACTCTGCCACGACCACGAACAGGCGCACGACCACCACGACCGGCCCCTTCCACCGACGGCTCGTTTTCAACAAGATTTGCATTCAAATTGACCTCCTGCAACACCTGAACTTGACGATTCTCACAATCAACCAACGCATCAACCACACGCTTTAACGGCAGTACACCAGTCGACAATCGAACAGACGAGATGACCGCCTCATATTCCAACGGCAATCCCGCAAGCACCACTTCAACCTTCTCTTCATCAGAGATACGCGAACCAGACGCATCTAACATAGCACAGAGATCTTTAATCTTAGCAACATAAGCTTTAATAGAAAGGTTACATTTCTTCAAAGAATGAAGCTCATGCCGAAGTCTCGATTGCTTGGCGCCAGTATCAGCCGCAAACAGATTAATGGCCATACTCCATACGTCACAAGCCGTGCAAGCATCATCAAAGGAAGATTGATGAGAAGAGCTTACAGTCGACAAAAGCCAGGACGTCAGAAGTCGATCTTGCTGCATGAACACCTGAGCCGCCGGATTTGGAGCACGCGAGCCATCGGGTAGAAGATTGAAACGTGATGGTGGAGCAATGGTGCCATCTAAGAATCCTGTAAGTCCATAGCCATCAACTATCAGTTTTACCTGTTTGCGACATTGAATATAAGTACCTTCATCAAGTTTGACGACTTCATGCCGAGGAAAGACATTTGTGACACGATCGGCAGCAAACACACCGGAGCTAGGTTCACCAGATTCGGAATCAACAGAAGCCATACTAAGGAAAGTCCAGAATCAACTAGCGAATGATACCATGAAAGAATTGGATAAAATAGAAAGAAATATCTAGCCAAACAGATAGCAAAATATAAATGGAAAAACTTCTTTTGTTTGTTTATTCAAAAACCTTACTCTCTGAATACACATGTTCAGTATTTATAAACATGAGTAACCGCTCCATATTGAGCAACAACCTTCACCGGATACATAACTAACTAACAACCTTCAATACTCTAATATATCCTAAATTCTCATAACATGGTACACAGTTATGTCATGGGAATTGGTGAAGCTGAGGCATTTTCTGAAAGATTGAAGCGAGAGCTTCTTGCTCTGGAAGCAGCAAATGTGCATGCCATGTTGGAAAGTGAAACTCTAGTTGAAGAGGTATTTTCATTCTACTTTTGCTTTTCAATTTTTTTCCTTTACATCATGTAGAGTCTCAAATCTCTCTAACATCATGTTGGGACCCTGAAGAATCAATGGTCTCTGTTGTTCCATGCTGTATAGCTTTTTTAATCCAGTCCCACACCCATATGCTTTAGGTTTCAAACAAGCTTATCAATTGTTCTATGCGGTCTTCTTTACTCCCATTTCGGATGTAGTCAAGTTCACTATTTCTTCACTTTGACTTCTAGCCATTTTTCTATGACAGCTTCTTATTGTGTTTGTCTACTCTTAAATAGTTTCAATGAGTATGTTGTTGTGCTTGAGGAACTTCTGTTTATTTTCCCTCTTTCCTTGTGGCTTTTATGATTTTTCATATGTTCAGGACATTATTTGGTCTTTTTTGAAAATTCTTTATAAATCTTGGTGTTGCTTTCATCTCTATTAATCATACTCTTCTTACTCACCAAATTAATTTTTCTGTTATTTGGTCTTTCAGGTATTGCAAGGGCTTGAGGTGGCAACTCATTGTGTTGATGACATGGATAAATGGTTAGGCACATTCAATGTTAAATTACGAGCTTAAGAGAAGATATTGAGTCAGTATGGACCTTTTGTACATAGTCTGTTAAAATGTAGGGTTCTCTGTCTGTCATTGTTCCTGCCATTATGCCAAATCCTTACACGCTGATTCAACTTAGTTATTTTAAGAAAGGGGCTTTTGACATTTTTCGTTTTACACTTCCCTCTACCAGGAGCTTGTCTGAAGCAAAGATAGTTCTAACTTCAAAGCTATTGCATCATTTGTATTATTTATTTGCTTCTAGTCTGCTGCAACTTTTTTCCCAAAGTAGATAATCTGAAGATAGAAACTATATATTCTTGACTTCAGCATCTAACCTCTTCTCATGCTGGTTGTAATTCTTTTCACAATATACAGATAGAAACTCGTAACAATAAGTTAGAGATGCAATCTGTAAATAATAAAGCACTCATCCAAGAACTTGATAAGCTTCTTGAACGATTATGTGTCCCTTCTGAGGTATGTTATCCATCTCTCTGTTTTTTGTTTAGACTTCAGCTAAGGTATGTCGCTTGTATTCTTCTTAATAACCTCTTTTATCTGATGTATTATGCAACATGTCTGACAGGAGGAAAGTTTGACGAGGCTCGCATGACTCAAAATATTGAAGCATGTGAGTGGTTAACTGGAGCTTTACGGGGCCTTGAAGTTCCTAACTTGGATTCCACTTATGGAAACATGGGAGCTGTATGGACTCTCCTCTCATTTCCCCCAGTTTCTTCAGTTTTATGGTTAAGCAAATTATCCAGTTGGTTATGTGGTACATGTCTAGCTTAACACAAGCTGATCACTTGGATGTCTATTTAACTTTGGACTTTTTTGGAATTTTTACTTTCAGTAACTTTGCAATGAACTAGTATTGCTATTTGATTCGATATATGTGGTCACTGAAGAATAAAAGTAGCTCTCTGTTTGTTGTGCCTTTTATTTTAGGTTAAAGAGAAGCGGGCAGAACTCGAAAAATTAAAAGCTACATTTGTCAGGAGAGCTTCTGGTTTCTTGAAAAAATACTTTGCCAATTTGGTGGACTCTATGATGAGTGACAAAAACTACTTCTCTCAGGTATTTCCTTCATGTTATTTCATCGTGATGATAAGTGTCATGTCAATTGTGTGGCAAGGATTCCTAATGCTGTTAACCTGCTTTCCTAACAGCGGGGACAGTTGAAGCAACCTGATCATGCTGACTTGCGATATAAATGCAGGATATATGCTCACCTTCTGCTACATTTAAAGGTCAAATTGCTGATCAACCCTAAAATCTGTAAAATATCACCCCTTGGTTGTTTCTGATATTTTGTTCCTTCTCCCTCTCAGAGTCTTGATAAAAATTGCTTGCGTCCTTCGAGGAAAGCTTATTGTAGCTCCCTTAACTTACTTCTGCGCCGAGAGGTTAGGAATGCAAAATGAAACATTTAGTTATCTAGAAAAGAAATGCATTTCTCATTTGAACTTTATTCTGGTTACAGTACTTGATAAGGAATTAAAATTCTGTTTAGGCTCGTGAATTTGCCAATGAACTTCGTGCCAGTACAAAAGTATCAATAAGTCCAACTACTTGGCTGGAAGGTTCCCCAGGTGGCAATCAAATTGGGAATAGTACAGACACTTCTGCACTTTCCGATGCATATATCAAAATGTTGACGATTTTCATTCCATTGCTTGTAGATGAGGTAGTGTTCCTTTTGCATGTAGTTTAGGTTGAATCTATTCTCAAGTCTTAATTTATTACAGTTTTTTCCTTCATGGCTTAAACGGCAGAGTTCTTTCTTAGCACACTTCATGTGCTTTGAAGTTCCGGCACTTGTTCCCCCAGGAGTTGGTGCTAATGGTAATAAAAGAGGATCCAATGATGATCTGGGCATTATGAACATGAATAGCAATGACAGCAAGGAAGGTAATAGTTTTCTTGTGTCTTTATAATTTGTTGGACGCATTCTACCTTTCCTCTAATTCAAAATCTCAAAAAGGGAAACTATATGATTTTTCTATGTTAGTTTCTATATATGATTTTCAATATAAAATCTGCAGATCTGCAATCATTAAATGAATCACTTCAAGATTTGCTTGATGGAATCCATGTAAGCATATTGGATTTTTTTGCAGATAGATTCTTTTGCTCCTTGGAGTTCATGTAATCATTAAAAGAAAAACGTATAGGTCTCAATGTAGGAACATTAGCCTTGTTCAAGGCCTAACTTGGATCAAGAAAAAATTTAGACCCTAATATGAGAAGAGCTGCCAAGTTTACGCCCCCAAAGTGATTGAACCGAAAAAGAAAAGTCTTACTAATAAAAGGAAATCAACCATTTTTCAAGGCCATTTCCAAAGCCAAAGAAGAAAAAATTATCTCACAAATATCTCCTAAAAGGTAAAACACCCACGTTGCTCTGACTCTTCATCTTCTTTTTTCTGTTCAACATGTCTCGACTCATTTCTGCATATAAGTTTGACGATATGGCCTTCCAATGATGCTCCGAGCATATGGGGGAAAAAAATTAAACAAAATATGAACATACATTTGTTGGATACATGCTCATATACATCCAAGTCCGTGTAACAAAGAAAATCCATCTTCAGTATGGAGCCCAAAAGGCTGACAAGAATAAAAACGAAAGGATAGGGAATACAAAAAATCAAAAACAAACACAAAAGTCTACATTATGATGGTGTGTCTTTCATCAGCTATACAATTTTTTAGACAGAACATTCAAGTGTAACATTAGAGGCCATCTTGCTAGACTAATAAACATGCTTTCGGTACTCATCATCATTGAAGAAAAAGGAACGTAAAAATTGACAGGTAGTAGATGCAACATAGTTTGGCAAAGGATTGGCAACTACCTGTGTAACCGGAAGGAGTAGTGGAGGAAAAGTGAAGTATCTTGAACCAATTATCAGAGAATTCCATCAGAGGAAATAATCGGGCATTCTACAAGTAACATCGAGTTCTCCTCTCCTTGGAGCTGGCTCAAACTGTAGCCAGATGAACTTAATGGTTTTACAAACACAAGGAAGAGGCATCCGGGAATTCAATTTCAAAAGTTAGCTATTGCTCTTTTACCTTAATTTGTGTGCAATGATAGGAAAAGGAAAAAGAGGGAAATGGGGGAAGAAAGACCTGGATGAATGTGCGACTCTTGCAATCATCGACTTCCAAAATCAAAGCCTTGTTCCCACAACGATAGCAATAATTAGGGGCACTAAATATGATTACCACCTTTCGTTCCTGTTACAAGGAAATAATTGGGAATTCATAAACCCGAGCAAGCATATAAGCAAAAAATAATAAGAGTTTAACTTGTAAGAATCATGAATGATTACATGTGCCCAGTTAAACCCATCCATAACCAGTTAATGAACTCTAGCAATCAATTTTAAGTTGTTTGTGTGATTGAATTGTTCAGATATATCCTACAAACAAGAACTTAAACTTTTGTTATTAAAATACTGAAACAAAAAAGGCAAGACAACAACAAAAAACTTGAAGAATGGTCACTCCGAACATTAGTTACAAACCAAAAGTATAGCCAGCACCATGAGGTGAGATGCCCCAACCACATCGATCATCTGGATCAGACCACAATAAATCACACATGGGACCTTCGTAAGGAACCTCTTGAACACAGTCAAAGTTCTTATGTTATCCAGGGTTTCAATTGAAGGGACAATCCACCATGCAGACACCTAAGATGAAGAAAAAAACACTACATCAGTGAACAGAAACACAAATAGCATTTTAACTACCATCATCTCCCTTCCTAGAACAAAGTCGAGTTTGAACGTTGCCAAGGCAATACATCTTTTTAGCCAGGAGTAAAACAATAGAGCAATACAGTCGTTTATCTTGACTTTACAATAACCGCTAAATACAAGAAACATCTAATTGCTTCCATGACATTTCAAAAAAATTTGGTGTCATTTCTTAAAGTAAGAGGCTTCTAGTTCCTAATTAGAATGATTTCAAAATGAAACCGGATAAAGGTAGCAACCTATAAATCCCAACTTTTTCTTGCCCAACCAAAAAGACAAAATGAGTTCTCAAAACTTAAAATTCAGATAGAATGAATATGATCAAAGCTAAAATAATATAGATAAAAAATATGGAGCACAATAAGAGCATTCAATTGCAAAACCAAATGAAATACAATTAAAACATAAATGCCAAACATCAAAGAGACTAAGGCCAATATGCATGCCCTTAGTTCTTTCTTTCCTAAAATTTATGTTGCTATTAATTGAAATCAAAACAGTTTGCACCTCATATTAGTTCTACCCACCAAAGCAGTTAATCGAAAATAGTCAAAAAGGTCGGTAAAGATCTTCCAAACATTAGCATTTCCATATCTGTAAGCAAAGCATTGTAAAAAGTATTATCACGGATTTGCAAGAGAAAGAAGCAACTACAATCAAAGCAAATACAGTACCAATTTATTTTCTTAACTGGAAATAAGCGCAGTTTAAGAATATCATGAAGACAAAAAAGATAATGAATAGACATTTAGTAAGGCTAGCACATTTGAGGCTATTATTACTACACCCTTTCAAATGAAGGTTATGCAATAAAAACTCACTTTCGCAGGCATTTAACATAAAACCCATAAACTTGAGTGATCCGGCAAGAGAAAAGAATGACTAAAGATTTCGCTTGACATTTACTACAATAATTGGTTAAAAGCTCATATTAGAGCTTGAATTAAGACTAAGGTATGAATAATATAACACCAAAAATTTCAAAATTTGTGCGTAAGTGTGAGGATGAGGGAAAAAGTAAAAGAAGATGCAGACTTCATACCTGGCAGCTTTCATGATTTCCTCTGAGAATGGTAAGGGACTTCTCAAGCCACCAATAGATGAAATAGTAGAAAAGTGGTTTTATCCAAATGAAATACACAAATGGCTTACTGCTTAAAATTGCTATCGATCTCAGTGTTGTTGATTTCAATTTCAAAAGATTATGCTAGCAATGCAGAATCAACTATGCACAAAGTTAACATGTATCTTTGTGAACAGAAAGAAGTAACGGTAAGCAGAGACTCCGATGAATTTAAATATCTAGCATCAACCTAGCGCAGAGTATAATTCCATTTAAGTGGAAATTAATGATAAAAACTGCCAGCAAAACATTTCCCTACATGTACCTCTTACATTACATCGAATTAAAGTGCATCCACCACAAAGAGAACAAAAAAAAACAAATACAATAAAATGCAGCCACTCTAGATCCAAAGAAAACCCTATCTAAAGGAAAAAATCTGAAGTAGTTCACCATCACTCTAACCAGTATAATCGTCCCTAGAAATCGTCCAAAAGGCGGAGGCACGTTTAATTTATAACTTAAAGCCCACAAATATCAATCCAAGCAAGTTTTTTTTTTTCTTCTTTCCTCTGTAGTGATGATAGGAGGATGTGGCCAAATTTCAGTTACACAACTAGGAGTCAAAACATATAATCCTTATACACCTCTTAATACATCAGTTTAAAATAAACAACTGTTTGGTTGAGAAAAATAAATTTAACATAGCTGTTAAGAAATCATCAATCACATGACTCTTTCAATGTAGCCGCAATATAATCTACCATGTAATCATATTACTCTTTACGAAATTAATCTTCCACATCAGAGGTTTCCTCATCGTATTCATCACCTGTTTCAATCTCTTCATATTCTTCGTCTTCATCATCATCATCATCATAATCACCACCTTCTTCTTCTTTGTCTTCCATTCTGTTCTCCATGTCTTTCAGCAAAATGTCTTCTCGAGGTATCAGATTCGCACCTTTACCACGATAAAGAAGCCCCGTCCTCATTACGTGATAGAACTTATGTCTTAGACGAACAAGAGGATGTGGATTCACTAGTTTTCCCCGTCTGTATCCTTCCTTGAGAGCCACAGTTGTCGTTTTGCACTTCAACGAGAGGTAGAAAATCCCAGGATATCTAGTAAACAATCGAGTAAACTTATGCGGGATGTTCAGCTCCTCTCGCAAGCTTCTCAAGTAGTTCCTCTTGGTCTTCTTATGAATTGTCAAGCTCAAAAACTCATGCAATACACCAACAGCCCTTTTCTCCATAAGCTCACTATTCGGATCAATATGCCGAGAATCTTCGTACGGAGATATGTATGGAAGCTTCTGAAACTCCTCCATCCAAGCTCTCACCTTCTTTTGTGCTCCATAACCCCTTGGGAAATTCATCGGGAATGCTAATGTGGTTTGGCCCCTCTTAAATTGCCTGTACTCATCACCCATCTCCTCACCCTCATTACTTTTTTCCAATGCTGAAACAGCAAATTCCTCGCGCCATCGTTTGAGTCTCAAAGCTGAAACACCAGTTGGTGCCTTAACAAAACTGAAATGATCAGGGTATTTCGGGATCAACACTTTCTCAAAGTTATCTGGCAAACCAAGATCCCATTTCAAGGAATGAAGGGACTGAAGAGGTGCAGTCCTACTTCTCATCATCATAAGCACCTTTGAAAGCCTCTCTATGGTATCATTCTCATGCGCTTGGTGTATGCTTTGCTCTTGCGAATCTAACAAGAGTGCAGTGCCCGTCAATCGAAAGCAAGGCAAATTCACGTAACGCGCATGTGGGAATTCTTCAAAGAGAGTAGGGTACCTAAAACAAATTCAGAAGAACCAATTTGCAATCACCAACGGCTATACTTCGTATTCAACTCATAGTCAATACCAGTTTATTAAACAAGGTCTCTTGTTAGTGCCAAATGGTTTATGTTACTCATGCTCGAGGTTAGTGCAAGATATGGGAATATATGCCTGACATGAGAATGCTCAAAATTTTCAAAGGTTTTATGTGTTTGAACAATTATACTCTACAATTTATAGCCATTGTAATGTAAAAAGAGTCCAGTAACACAAGATATAACAACACAGCAATGTGGGAATGCATCAAACAGAGTAGAACACTTAACACAGAGTCGGAAAAACCAATTTGCAATTTCCAACTACTATTCTACATATTCAACTCAAGTTAATATCACTTTACTAAACAAGGAAAACCACTCTTTTGGCAATGTCTACCAAGTTATGTTAATCAGGCTTGAGGTGAGTGCTAAATACAGATAAATATATGTCTTAGACGAGTATGTTCAAATTCTTTTAAGTTTTTCAATGTATTTTGAAGGAGCTATGATCGGAAATATGGCGTCGAATACAAATATTTTAAGAAAATGAAGTGTCCGGGTATCACGAGAAATAACAACACAGCAAATTACCCACCAAAAAGGATTCACTAATGCCAAAACCTACATATAGGGTATTGCTTTGTGATTCTGCCATTGAAAAGAAAAATACAAATATATTGGCTAACCAAAACTAAAAGCACAAATTTCTTTGTAACAAAAAGGGTGATTTTAATATAAATTTAATCAATTTTTCATATAATATAAATCATGATTGTATCATGTATAACAACTTTTACATTACAATGCAAATAGTAAACAACAAAAATGGCAATTAAAATGAAGCTTTTTAAAAAAGAAATGAAAAAAACTATTCATCGTTGCAAAACCAGCTAAAAAGGGCATTTCAAAAATGGAGGATACGAGGCCAAAAATACCTACGCAAGAAGCGAAGAACGGGGACAGTGAGGCCGAGGAGCTTTTGCCAATCGGCGAAAGACTTGGCAGTGAGAAAACCGGTGGGCGAGCGTTTAATAGCATCCTTCAAGAGGCAAGCCGCTTTGAGATCGGTGTCGGTGTCAATCACGTGGTCAAGGCTACGATTCTTAACCCATTTCAACCTCACTTTCACTATGCCCCTCCATTGTTGATGCTCAAATTGGGGGTGTGAAAGTAGGTTTCTTATTGAGGAAACAAATATTTTGGCTTTGAACATTATTTGTAGCAGCTGCAAAAGTATCACCAATTAAAGCGAAAAACATATAATCTTTGGTGAATTTTGTTTAGTTTTCTTTTCGATACTGAGAGAACTGGAGCAGTGCTTTTCAGTCGTTTACGTTTGGTCTAATTCTGGTTTTAGTATATCCACTATATTGAAATTTGATATTTAATCCTTCTTTTTGAAATTGTAATTTGATATTTTATTTTTAGGTAAACCATCAAAATAGTCACTTTTGTAACATTTTAGTCATTGAGCCATTAATTGTCGTTGACCATATAACGGTAAGCTAACGTGGTGGTATGTTAAATCATTAATTCAATAAAATATTTTAGGTTAAATTATACAATTGATCCTTATATTTTTCTATTTTGAGCAATTTAATTTTTTCTTTTATACTCTTTTTTTTCCTTTATTTTCAATTCTTTTATCCATCTTTTTTAACGTAATTTTTGTATGTTTTTCATTTATTAAAAAATTATGTCAACGCTAATTCTCATGCCCTCTTTCATGTAACTGCAACTTCAATAAAAAAAATTGATTATTAACTTAAGCTCGTATGAAGAAAAGTTTCAACATGTCAATTTGTAAGTAATCTTATGCCAGCCACGGTTAATTCTTCAAGTAATTGGCGTCTTTTTTTAAAAAAAAAAGGGGATTTTCTTGCTTTTGCTTACCTAAAAATCAAGTCAATACTTTTACAAAATTTAGTTTATCTATTTATTCTTTTAAGAATTTAACCTTCTATTTTTCGGATTAAAAAATACGCTTTCAAATTAACACATTTTACTCAAAAAGTTAATGATATTAACTATTTGAACTAATCAATAACATTATAAAAAAATATAGAGACCAAATTATATTAGAAATGAAAGCATAAAAATTAAATCTTAAATTTAAGTATAAAAGAGAGACTAAAATTGAGGAAATATAACTTATTTTAGTTTTGCTCAAAAATAATTATTTTAGTCTAAATTGAGTAACAAATTAAATTAATTAATTAGAGGCATGGACCTAATTGAACATTTTAAATGCTTCAAATAGGGATCTAATTGTATAAGCAACAATTTAGAACATTTCTACCAATTGCTTTTAAGGCATTGTCTCCTAGCATTCATTATTTGTTGCAGTTAAAGTGATTGGATGGAATTTTGATGTAGTTAAGATGATAAATTATATTTAAAATAATATAGTGACACGTTAATCATCAATAATTATCAAGTAGTAAAAACATCAACCATGTTTAGGTTCTGTATTTTCAATCTCTGGCCGAAGTGATTTATTATTCAATAATTCAAATTTATAAATATTTTTATAATCAAATTTAAATACAAATTATTTTTATTATACTTTGAGAAGTGAAATCGATTTTTTAGGGTTTGAAAATTGGTTTAATTGATTCTAGACCCGATTAGATCCATGAACATCTTTAGGAGGCATTTGGTTCCCTTAATGCAACATTATATTATGGCATATAATATTACATTTCGAAATAAAATTAATGTATTTATATTTCAACATTCCGGTCATCTTGTAATATAAGTTGTAACTCATTATGACTCATTTCTTAAGAAATCTTATATTAGCAACTTACCTTTTGTTTTTATTAAGGGTGAACAAAACTCGATTCGACTCGAAAAAATCAAAAAAAATTCAAATTTCGAGTTAAACGAATCGAGTTATTCGAATCAACTCGAATTTTTTTTTCAAATTTCGAGTTCGAATCGAGTTGAGTTTTCGAATTCAAATAACTCGAATAATTCAAATATCAAACTATAATATTTTACATTTTTACCCCAAACTCCCAAATCTTTTTACTTTTCCCTTAAAACTTTTACTCCTTCCCACTTTCCCCCCAAAACTTTTACTCCCCTCCTCTCCCAACCCCCTAATCTACCCAAAATCCATTTCCCACCAAAATTTTACTCTCCCATTTACTTTTTCTCACAATTTTACTCCCAAAACCCCTCAAAACCTTTTATTTTCCCCCAAAATTTTTACTCCCTCCCACTTTTCCCCTAAAACTTTTATTCCATTCCCATCCCACCTCTCATCTACCACAAACCCTCCCCCCTCTAATTTTTGCTTTTAAATATTTTCCCTCCAAAATTTTACTCCCCTTATTTACTTTCCCTCAAACTTTTATTCCCCAAAACTTTTTATTTCCCCCCCTAAACTTTTACTTCTCATTCTTTACTCTCAAATAAAAAATCAAAATTATCCAAAAAAATCACTAAACATAAATAGTAATAATTTTATTTATATCTACTATTTATATTATTAAATTAAATTTCACATTTTATATTATTTATATTATTGAATTGTTTAGTCATATTGAATATTTATATTAAAATTGAATTATTAATTATGTCATAAAATATTCTTGTTAAAATTTTATATTTGTATCAATTTCACATTTTATTTTTAAAATAACTTTTATTAAAAAATCATATTTTTACATTTAATATATTTTTTAATTCCAAAATACATAGTGACAAGAATCTGAAGATAATTGAAACAACTAAGCAAGCAAAGAAGCTAACTAGTATATAAAAAATTAATAAATAAATTATGAGGTGATGAAAGTTAATAAAAATTTTGATTAAGGTGGGCAAATTTTATTACGATAGGTGACAGTGGTTACAATGACCCAAAATTATTTTTTAAAATTTAAATCGAACAAATATATTCGATTTGATTCTTTTCGAATTCTATCTCACTCGACTTGATTCGAGAAAACTTCAAATAAAGTTAGGATGATAAGATGAGATTCAAAAACTCGATTAACTCGAAAATTTTCGATTCGATTCGATCGAATGCTCACCCCTAGTTTTTATTATTCTATCAATTTAGGCTTCTTTGTTTAATAAAGTTTAAGACTAATAAAAAACGAATAACTATTTTTTTTTCTTCATAATGAACTAGTTGATATCATCCATTATAATTATAACCATTGTATTTCATTTATTAATATATTAATTGTGATTGATGTTGTAATCATTTTTCATGAACTATTATAATTATGATTTATAAATTTATTTCAAAATAATATATTTACTTATTAATATAAAAATTTTGGCAAAGAGTAAGAATTCTAATAATTTATCATAACTTATGGAAATTGAGACTAAAAAATTTAAAAGAATTAAACTTATTAAAAAAATCTATAAGAAGGGCAATTGAATAAAATGTACTTCTAAGTAATATTACATTTCGTCAATTAAATACTTGTATTTTACATTCCAACCAAATGAAATAAACCAGGTAATCTCACATTCCTCCCATAATCTTATTGCAGAACATTATCTAAGATTCGGCGATCCAAACGCCCCCTTAGTGTTTAGTAATTGTAATCAAGTATATATATTTACATTTGGTCAAAGATAAATATTATTTTTAAGTAGTAAATTATAATTATAGAGGACAACAGATGGATCGATTTCAAGTTGTTAAAATGTTTAGAACCGAATCTAAAAATTGAACAAACAAACTATTAGAATGAAAAAGAAAACATAATTGAAAAGAAGAAAATCAAAACACGAGGAAATAAAATTTTGGCCAATGTTTGATGAATTTTGAAATGATCAAAATGGGATCTTATTTTCCGAAAAGATGAGGCCAAATATGAATCTGAAAGTGAAAATTAATTCAATTAGGAGCAATTCAAGAACCTAAACAATTTAAGAATGGGTAAAAAGAGATGAAAGATGAAAGAAAGATTAAAAAAAAATGATGCTGGTGTTTGCGTCCATGGGCAGGGTCTGTCTCAAAATGGGCTAATCAATCTTTGTGTCCCCTGTTTTTATTTTCTTCTTCACGGTATTTGGAGAAGTGTCAACTTCCCCGATCATTTTTGGTAGCGCTTAACTTGTTAGTTAACAGCTGTTTTAGGTCAACAAATGACAAGCTTAGTGGTGTGAATTTCTAAAACAAACAAGAATATTTCCATCATGGGGGAATGAGAAATTCTTTTAGAGGGGAAATTCAATTATAAAATTATGAGAGATTAAAATATAATTTTATTATGTATTAATTTTATTATTTTATTGTTTTTGAAGAGACTAATTAGACTTATTTTTCATTTTTGAGAGGTCAAAGTATAATTTTATCATATATTATTTTATAATTTAATCATTTGTAGGGATTAAATTACAATTTTTCAATTTTTTGGAGGCCAAGACTCTACCTCCCCTTTAGATTCACCCTTGATTTCACTTAAGCATTGCAATAACGTTAAAATATGCTCCAAGCCACTCTACTTTCTATACATTTGGAATTTAATCCTTTTACTTATATTTTTAGGAATTTAGTTTTTTTACTTTTCAGATTTAAAAATCCAAGTCCAGTTGTTGACATTGTCAAAATTCTTTTGTTAAATTCAAACTCATTACAATATCATTCTTTTTGTTACATGACCATTAAGTGAGTATTTTCTTATTTTAAAACGGTCGAATTTAACAAAAGAATTTTAACGATGTCAGTAATTGGACTTAAATTTTTAAATCTAAAGAGTAAAAGGACTAAACCCCCGAAAATATAAGTAGAGATGTTATTAAAATTCAAGTATACAAAAAAGTATAGGAACTTGGAACATGTTTTAACTTTACAATAATTCCCATGAGATTAGTATTTTAACTGTAATTAAATTATTTGGACTAGTAAGAAAATTATCAATAAAAATTCCACATCATAATTTTAACCCAAATTTCATCTAATGCATAGACCCCCCAAGTACGGGTGAGTTTGGATAGGCGATGCGTTTACCTGTGGTTAGTGTAAAAACAGCGGTGGCGGTGAGATTAGATACTGTAGCGATATTGTAGCGTGAGACAAAAAGTAAACTAAACGCACCGCACCACACCTAATCGCCCATCTAAACCTACTCTACATCAACCTCTCGAGAACTCTTTTGCAGTTACTAAGCACCATGTTCCCCGCCAGAAGACCATCACTAGCGCATCATTAAATTAGCCCTTGGGTCATGACCTACATAATCTCACAACATCTCCTCTTGAGCTGCACTGAATGCCGTAGGGTGGTTTGAGTAGGATAGACATGAGTGAATTTAAAAGGGGTAGGTAGGAGATTTTGACCCTTCTTTAAGAGATGTTTAAATTATAAATTAATATATAATTAAATTGTACTTTAGTTTTTTCAAAAATAAAAAAATTAATAAATATCTTTAGAAAGTAATGAAATTATAAATTAATATATGATAACATTATAAATTTTATAATTCAAATTTAACCTCACTAAATTTTTTTTTGAATTCGCACTTAAATAGA
The DNA here is from genome assembly GCF_007990345.1 of Gossypium hirsutum. Taxonomy (NCBI): domain Eukaryota; kingdom Viridiplantae; phylum Streptophyta; class Magnoliopsida; order Malvales; family Malvaceae; genus Gossypium; species Gossypium hirsutum. Next base: position 25,475,279 of record NC_053441.1, read on the forward strand.
ATAAGGTTGAGTTTGGATGAACGGTGCGTTTACTTGCAGTTAGTGTAAAAACAACTGTGGCGGTGAAATTAGATACTGTAGCGATACTGTAGCGTGAGACAAAAAGTAAACTAAACGCACCGCACCACACCCAATCGTCCATCCAAACTCACCCTAAAACATTGTGAGTTGAACTTCAGTGATTATCGATGAGAAAGAGGGGCGAGGGCATAAGCCTTTTCTTGGTGAGTTTTTTATTCAGCTAAGTGGGATGCGCATGAGGCGGTGGAGACAATGGAGTTTGGAGGGTGGATTCCAAGGGCCAAACCCAAGTCTGAAATAGTGATGGATTGGCCATGATTGTGGATGATATCTCAACAGCACACTTGAGTGACATCGATCGAGACAGCAATTTCTTGAGCTGAGTTAAAGGTCGACCAATTTTCCTTCATTGGAAAGCCATCCAAATGCACTATAAATTTTGGAGTTTGAGAGACCTCAATGGTAGTAATACAGTAAAGATTCTTCGTGAATATATAGTAGTTTGTCGGTTTTGAAGCAGACCAGTTCAAGTATAAATAACATGGTCCCCAGAATTTCACCTACTTGATTTAATTTACACAATCATTTATGGAAAACTAGGGTCTTCAACAAGTGGGGACCGGGGTTTAAATTTTACGCACTTTATTTGTGTGATAAGTCATTTTCATATCATTATTTACAAATACGGCTAATACCTCCTGAAATTTATTTAAAAGTATTTAGTTGATTTTTAAATTTTTATTTATCTAGTTCGTACTTGAACTTACATTTTATCACTCAGGTTTGTACTTTTACACTAACATTATTAGTTTGTACTGATGTGGTATTGATAGCCAATCTGATAATGATAAATGACACCCTTTCAATATAACACGTGATGGACAAACATTTATCCATGTTCATTCTTGATATTTATTAATTCATATTTTTTTTAATTATATCTATCATGGGTTGTACTAAGAGATTGTCATGTGTCCTCACTGGATTGACATTAATATCGTGTCACCATAAACTAACAATGTTAGTGTGAAAATACCAACTTAGGTGACAATGCAAATTCAAGAACCAACTAGATAAAAAAATTAAGTACTAACTAAATACTTTTAGATAAATTCTGAAGACAAATTACGTATTAACCCATACAAATAGGTGTGACAAGTCAATTTTGATATTGTAATAATTTATTAGTTTTATTAAATCCCACCCATGATATGTCAATTTTGAAAATCAATGAACAAAATTTGGGTTACCATGGCCTTTTACTACCTTAATTTTTGGGTAAACTACCTTAATTTTTGGGTAAACTACATTAAAATTATTAAATTATTAATAAGTTTATGTTTTAGTCACTCTAGTTTAAAAGGTTATAAAATAGTCATTGAACGATTTGAATGTTTACATTTAAGCCATTGAACTATTCAAAAGTTTTTATTGAAGTCACTCAATTGTTAAGTTTTTTTTAAAGCCCGACTAACAAGCTTCAAGTAATGATTATGGTGGATTAGTACCCATTGACGAGTAAAATAACATACTTTAGATCCAAGTCGATCTGACAATCAATATTGGAGATCGGAGAAGAAAGTTATTTGGATTTTGGTTCGTAAATTTATGACGTTCAAAATTGTTTTATGAAAAAAATTGAACTGTAGAATAAAATAGGAAGAAGAGCTTTTGATTGATGCAGGCAATGTAAAGAGAGAATGTCATACAACAACAACTTTAATAGTTCAATGACTTAAATGAAAACTTTTGGATTGTTTGGTAGCCATTTTATAACTTTTTAAAGTTAAATAATCAAAATATAAACTTACTAATAGTTTAGTGAACTTGAGAGTAGTTTACTTGTATTTTTGTTGGTAGAAAAATATTACGGGGTTATATAATCGTCAACCGATATATATATAATTGAATTCATTTTGATTATTTCATTTAGTCCTTTTTTTTAACTAGTTCCCATTTCATGTTTATTGCAAATTATTTTACATATTTAATTTTTTAAATAATATATTTTTATAAGTATTTTAAAAATATATATTTACTATTTAAACGAGAAATGGTTAAATTTATAATAAAAGTATGTTAATTTTGAAAATTAATTAAAAGGATAAAATAACATTTTAAAAGTAATGAAAATAAAAAGTAGGAAGCAACCGATAGTAAAATATTAATTAATTAGATAAAATAACTTGTCATTCAAATATAAATCTAAAATTTCACTTACAAAGAATCATTATTTTAATATTTCATTGTTTTTGATATAATATTTCATAAGACAATGATAAACAACATTCACAGTTGTGTAAATATAATTAAAATCAAATAAGATGATGGAAACAAAACCTATTAAATAATGCTAAAATGTGATTTTTCCCGTAATCTTTTATTTGTTATTTTGAATGAAAATGTTTTACTAATGCATATATTTACAGTGCTAAATATTTGTTTTAATTGATATATAATTGTAACACTAATTAAGTGATAATTAATTTAAAATAATAAGTATATTTTAATATAGATCTAAAGCCTAATTAAATGATAATAACTATTTAATAGATAATGAAAATATTTTTAATAAAATAAGTATAATTATAATTAATCTTATATTATATTACTGATTTTACCAATTCAAAAAATATGAGAAACATAGATAATACAAATTATTAATTATTAATTAATCAATTTTTTTATATTAATTTCTCAAATAGATATGAGACTACTATTTGTCAAGTCAATATTTGAGTTGGATCAAAATTATTTGATTAGATACAATTAACATTTATAAAAAAATAATATTTAATTTTAATTATAAATATATTTATTTTATTTTTAGTTTTGATATATAAATTAAGAATAAATAAATAACTTTATACATTTTTAGATTTGATTACCAATATATTAATATTATCTTTTTATAGACATAATTTTAATCTCACACGTTTAATTTTTATTAATTATAAAAAAATATTTTAAAGTTATTATATTTAAATAAAATAATTTATATAATTTATATTTATTGAATTAAAATATTTAATTAAAAAACTTGGAATTTTATTTTTTAATATATCCAATGGTTTTATTAATTTACAATTTTATTAATTAATAACATATTATGTTATTTTTAAGTAGAAATTTAAAAAAAAAATATATGACCAAATTAATTAATTCTACATTAATATATTATCATATTTATTAATATTATTTCTATTATTATCACATAATAATACTAATAAATTATTATTCTAATGTTAATTTAGTAATATAATTAACAATAAAATGTATTTTTTTCGGTTAAAAAAATTTAAACTCCTACTTTTATATATTACATAGATTGTAGATTATAGATAAAAAAAATTATTAAAATCTGAAAATTAATACGTGTAACTAATAAAACATAAGTTATAAAAATAACTTGAAATAAAATATATTTTACAAGATCTGAGTAATTAAAAAATATATTATGTATGGTTTTTGGATAGATGATAGATCTATTTTCCCCTTATTTTCGTATTACCAAGCTGACAACTCACTAGTTTACTGACAAAGTTCTGTATCGGTGTTATGTTTAGGTTAAAATATGCTTATAGTATCTATACTTTTTGAAATTTAAGAATTTAGCCTTTATATTTGTATTTTTAAGAATTTAGTCTATTTACTTTTCAGATTTTAAAATTTAGGTCCACAAATGATATTGTTAATTTTTTGGGTTAAATTCAGGTTAATTACAACATCTTTTTTTTTAATTACATAGTTATCAAGTGAGTAATTTTTTTATTTTAAAATGTAACAACAACCAATTTAACCAAAAAAAATCACAATATTTGAAAATTATAGGAATTGTAATAAACTTATCTCGGTAGAAAAAAAAATTAAATTAGACATTTGGTTTTATATAAAAAAAAAGAAGAAGAAGAACAAACTAAACTTTAAGCCAAAAAAAAAAAGGGTGAACACCGTTTGTTAATATTTTTATTTTGGTCATTTAACTAAAAAAAGTTACAATTTGATTATATAATTATTCAAAAAAAAATCATTTAAGTCATTGGGCTGGTAAAATTAATGCTATATGACTTTCTCTATTCGCATTGCCTATACCGATCGAAATTTCTCTTTTCCTTACTCTTCTACAGTTTAGATTCTTTTCATGAAATAACTTTGGAGATCACGAATTTGCAAACTAAAATTCAAACAACTTTTTTCTTCGATCTCCAATACCGAATGTCAAATTGACTTGGACCCACTATACTAATCTTCAAATTGTCACTTGGAGCTCGCTGGCAGAACTTAAAAATAGACAACAACTTAATATCCCAGTGACTTAAATAAAAACTTTTGAATAGTTTAGTGATTTAAATAAAAACTTTTGAATAGTTCAATGACAAATTGTAACTTCTTTTTTGCTAAGTGATCAAAACAAAAATTTATATAGTTTAGTGACTAATAGTGTAGTTTACCCAAAAAAATAGGTCACGTGAAGTTAATGCCAAATTTGGCCGGCAGTGAGAACCAGCCGTAATCCCAAGTTAAATTGGTCGGAGCTGTTACGGCGTCGAAGAGCATTTGACATTTTGTACCATTTTCCTGGTCCACTTCTTGTCAATGTTTTCAACTACCTCTTGTCCAACCTCCACAACATATAAAACATATTTTGTTCAATAATTAAAATATAAAATTATTAGGAATTTTTTATAACATAAATTATTAAGAGTTAGGGCGGTCAAACTGTGAAACTCTTCATAAGCCTATTACCGCGTTGATTAGCCAAAGTCATCAACATTAGGGTTTATGGCTGTAAAAACGTGCGAATTCATGGAGCAAAATGCTTAGAAACTCAAGGTTTTGTGTTGATTCATCCATAAAGAAGATTTATATTTTTAATAAAAAGATCATTCAACTTCAACTAATATTTTCCATTAATACATATCATGGACAGCATCCTCAAGCAATTCCAACCAGCTCCAGCTGGTTAATTAAAATTTATATTTTTATATTTAGAATCTTTTAACAAGGAACCTTATTTTATTTATTAACAAAATTATATAATTTTTTACTCATGCATTGTGGTATATATTAATTAAATACATTATATTTGTTAAAATTCTGGTACAAAATATGTACCGTTTCATGCATCATTTAAAAAACGTAATGTGCCTTATCATAATATTCAATAAACAAAATAATAAATATAAAATAAGTCTCAAAACATGAAATCGGCAAATAACAACAAAAGGAAGTAAATAAAAAAACAAATAAATATGATAAAATCATAGAACAAATAAGGAAAAAAAAAACTAAAAGCTAAAGTGTGTGTTAGGAATTAGTTGGATAACATTTACAAACTAAACTTAAAAGGTGAAAAAAATCATTTTCAATCATTAAATTAAATTTGTTTCTATTTTTCCATAATTCCCCATGGGAAATTTTCCCCTTAAAAACAATATGCATTAAAAATTATATGTGGTAAGAATTTAAAATTATTATAAAAAATTTGTTACCATAAATTAATTTAAAATATATGGTAAAATTAAGCATTAATCCATACAATTAATTCCCGTAAATAACTTGAAAATATTCGGTGAGATTTAGCTGTAATTAAAAAACAAATGCTAAATGATTTTAGTATTTAGCATTAAGAAAAGGGTTTATTTTCATTAATTCAAATAATTATTAAATAATTTTTTGTTCTATGGGAAATCTTAAAAAATTAATATATATTTTAATATTTTACTATTCATTATAATAGTGATCCAAATAATTACACTTCAATTTAATATATAAAATTGATATTTAAATCCGTTTAACTGCAAACCGTCCACACGTGCCTATTAATTTCCTTGAAAAAAAAGGAAAAAGGAAAAAGAAAATATAATATTCAATAGTGCACACCTTTCATGACTGGATCAAGATATATTTGAAGCTTAATAGAAATCACCGACCGGTCCGACCCGGCCCCTCACCTCTTGCTTACGCCATTGTTGGCAAACATTATAAATAGAGAGTTGAAGACTGGACTCTGTCATCCACTTGCGACCCACTTCAGCTTATTATCATAATATCCCCCACCTCAACACCTTTCGCGGAGCTGAGGAAGCTCATTGTTACTCTATTCAAATGGCATCTTCTTCTTTACCTTTTACCTCTCTTCATCCGCAATTTGTTTCACCAAACACAAAATCATCGACCACTAGGTTGTCTTCTCGGCGGATTAGAGCCTCAGTGTCGGAGAAACCACCTGTTCCAGCGCCGGCAGTGGCGGTTCCAGCGAAGGGAGAAACCAAGCTTCCATTGAAGAAAATTCCGGGGAATTATGGGGTTCCTATTGTTGGTCCATTCAAAGATCGACTTGATTACTTCTACAACCAAGGCCGAGACGAGTTTTTTAAATCGAAAATCCAGAAATACAACTCGACAGTGTTTCGGACCAACATGCCACCTGGTCCTTTCATTTCTCAAGATCCAAAGGTTGTCGCTTTACTCGACGGTAAGAGCTTCCCCGTCCTTTTCGATGTCACCAAGGTTGAAAAAAAAGACCTTTTCACCGGCACTTACATGCCTTCAACTGACCTCACCGGCGGCTACCGAATCCTCTCATATCTCGACCCTTCCGAGCCCAAACACGCTAGGCTCAAACAACTCCTCTTTTTCCTCTTGAAATCTAGGAGAGATCATGTAATCCCCGAGTTCCAAGCCTCTTACAATGAGTTATTCGAAACGTTAGAGAAAGAAGTCGCCGAGAAAGGCAAAAGCAGCTTTCAGACAGCTAACGATCAAGCTGGGTTTAACTTCTTGTGCCGGGCTTTCTTCGGTTCAAACCCACCGGATACTAAACTAGGAACCGATGGTCCTAGTTTGATCAGTAAATGGGTACTGTTTCAACTCGGTCCGGTTCTTAAACTCGGTCTCCCAAAGTATGTTGAAGAACTCTTGATCCATACCTTCCCTCTTCCCCCGGCTTTGGTTAAAAAGGATTACCAGAGACTGTATGATTTCTTCTACGAATCATCTGGTTCCATTCAAGATGAAGCTGAGAAACTGGGTATTTCACGAGAAGAAGCTTGCCATAATCTGTTATTTGCTACGTGTTTCAATTCATTCGGTGGCATGAAGATCTTCTTCCCCAACATGCTTAAATGGATTGGCAGGGCTGGAATTAAGCTACACAATAGATTAGCAACGGAGATCAGGTCAGCCATAAGATCCAACGGTGGGAAACTCACAATGGCCGCCATGGAACAGATGCCATTAATGAAATCGGTCGTCTACGAAGCGTTACGGATCGAACCACCGGTCCCGTTACAGTACGGGAGAGCAAAGAAAGATATCGTGATAGAGAGCCACGACGCGGTGTTCCAAGTGAAACAAGGGGAGATGCTGTTCGGGTTCCAACCATTTGCAACGAAAGACCCGAAAATATTCGAGAGAGCGGAGGAGTTTGTGGGGGAGAGGTTCATGGGAGAGGAGGGGGAGAAGTTGTTGAAGCACGTGCTATGGTCAAATGGACCCGAGACTCAGCAACCGACGTTGGGGAACAAACAGTGTGCAGGGAAGGATTTCGTGGTGTTGATGTCGAGGCTTTTGGTGGTGGAATTGTTTAGACGTTACGACTCGTTTGATATCGAAGTGGGTAAGTCGGCTTTGGGGGCTGCCGTTACCGTCACATCCTTGAAGAGAGCTAGTTTTTAAGCCCTACAAGTTTTAGCTTCTGTCAATTGTAAACTTTGACAAAGTCAGTCATGTAATATGATAGAATATTATATCACATTTTTTTATAATTAATTATTTTCTTATTTGCATGGTTATATGTGGGATATAATCAATTAATATGATAGGCTTATTCCAAGTGCCAAAAACGAGAGATGCAAGGAAATGGTTGTAAAGTAGACGTGACAGCGGTGGAAATCATGATTGTGGGGACAAGTTTAGGCAACAAAAAGAAGAGTACTTGTCTTTAACTCTATGGGCTTTGGGTTATGACAAATCGTTGATATTTTATGCATATCGGCTAATGTAAGCAACTTTGAATTCAAAGTGCGTGTTAGACAGATGTTCAACCGAGAAGTGTTGATATACTGCGTCAAGCATCACGAGTTTACAACCCAAGTACTGTTGGATTCGACCTTTTTATCATTTTTCATTATCTTAAAACAAGTTGGGGGTAAACTAGTTTTTGTTTTCCTCCTTCAATTAAGAAAATTACAATTTTATCATTAAATTATTAAAAAATTACAATTTGATCATTCTATATGGATTTATCTGTTCGCATTACCTGCACCAATCGAATTTTTTTTTCTTTTTTTTTATAGTTTAGTTTTTTCATAAAATAATTTTAAACTTTATGAATCTTTGAACCAAAATTTAAATAATTTTTTTTCTCCAATCTATGACACTAACTATCAAATTAACTTGAACCTAAAATATATTTTTTTGCTCACCGTTTTGTATTGATCCACCATTCCGATCATCGAATTATCGTTTGGAACTCATTGGCAGAACTTAAAAAAAAAAACTTAGCAACCAAGTTACTTATAAAAACTTTTGAATAGTTCAACGATCAAATTGTAACTTTTTTTAGTTAAGTGACAAAAATGAAAACTTACCTATAGTTTAGTGACTAATGGTGTAATTTACCCAACAAATTTTTAAATTACCGTTTCATTATTATTATTTTAAGTAAACTACATTAGTATTAATCTAACTATGATTTTTTTTTCTTTTTTTGGTCACTTAAATATGAAAAGTTACAAGACGGTTACCCAACTATTAGTAATTTTCTTTTTTGGTCATATAACTATGAAAAGTTACAAAATGGTCACTCAACTATTAGTAAATTTCTTTTTTGGTCACTCAACTTTATTGAATTTTTGAATGTTTCCATTTCCAAGTTAGCCAGCTGGTGACCAAAGACGGCAAAATGGAATAATTTTTCATAGTTGGATAGAAACATAATTGGGTGACAATTTATTTTTTTTTATTTTTTTTCTGTAATCTATACTATTATAGTAAGGTGGGTTTTACCTTTTAACACGTGTCAACCTTAGCCTTTTGTTTTTTTATTATTATAATACAATAGTTAAATTTCAATTTTGATCTTTATTCTATGCCGGGATTTAAATTTAAATTTTTATACATTATTTTTTTACATGATTTGAGATCTAAATGTTTAGGGTGGGTTTGGATGGTCGGTGGGGTGCGGTGTGTTTAGCTTACTTTTTCTCATGCTATAGTATCGCTATAGTATCTAACCTCACCACCACTGACATTTTTACACTAATCGCAAGTAAACACATCGTCCATCCAAACCGACCCTAAACGATCAATATTATTAACTATTTTAATTAAATACTGACAACATTTTTCTTAAAAATATTATTCTTCAAAAAAACTTTATTTTATCAAGATAAATTTGAATGTCTTTTCAATAACAATTTTGCATTAACATTTTCAACGAAATAATTAAGAATGTTAATTATTTAGATTAACTAGTGTCATCATAATAGTATAGGAACCAAATTATACCAAATAAAAAAAATACAAATTAAAGCTCCGTTTGTTTCACTGAAAATGGCTTATGAAAAATAACTTATTTTTCTGGAAAAGTTAATATTTTTTTGTGTTTAAATGAATCTTTGTAAAATATTTTTTGTTATTTGACAGGTTTCCTAAAAATATTTCATGAAAACTATTTTTAATGAAACAAACATACATTTGAGGTTTTCTTGTATTTTCATTGTTCAACTGAGTTTTGTTTTGTATCTAAAAATTTATATTTTACATTGTTGTTTGTAAAACAAACAAGACATAAATATATTTGTTATAAAATATTATAGTATAATTTCCTTTTAATAATATAATAAAAACATTTTGTAATAAGTAATGTGATATATAAACTTAATAATAAATAATGCTTAATTAAAACTTAATTTAAATCACGTATATTACATATATGAGAGTATATATTGACACATTAACATTGTAAGGGATAAATGAAGCAAAGAATTGATTAAATAAATACTCATATGTATATAATTAAATTATTCATATTTTTATAAATTTAAAAATTAGTTCATATAGTTTTAAGTTTGAGTTAGTTCTACTTTTTTAAATACCAAAATTGAGGTTTAATCTCTCCTACTTGAAAAATGCCGTGAAAACCTAATCTTGGCACTCTCTAACTTCCTTTTTCTTCCCTCAATCCTCATTAGTGTCAGGTTTCAGAAACAGCTCAAAACAGACTTCTGCATCTCTTGCTTTTCTCTTTTTAGGAAGAACGAAGTCATCTTAATTATTATATAAAAAAACAAATCCTATTAAAAAAAGAAAACAAGCAGAAATTAAACCAATCAAGCATATACCATACAAACAAAAACAACCCAAATTGGGAATTAAATTAAACTACAAAGGAACGTTATTATTAGGCAAAACGGACCCAGCTGGATTCCAATGGCCATTCTCGACCTAAAGTAGTTGTTTTATTGTTTCTGATGTTGATTTCAACCCTCAAATCCCTCCCGTCCATCATATGTTCTTCATTTTCCTATATTTAGATTTGGCATTAGTTTTTTGGGTCATAGTTAGTTTCGTACTCTTTTCTTTTTTGGTTTTCGATTCTGTCGTGATCGTAATGAGAGACGCAGTAAGGTCACAATGTTTGCTGAGGCTGACGGCTTTCCAAGAGCCAGAAATGGCAAAACCATCCATTCTGATCCCAACATTTCCATCACTGATCCCGCCAGTGAAGATGATTTCAACATCCGATACAGCAGCGCATCGGCCGCCCCCGCTTGTTATGAAGTCAACAGGGTGAGTTGCGACGCTTCACCTTTGACTATGTCGCCTTGGAAGCAAGCTTCTCCTTTGAGCAAAACGCCATGGACCCATTCCGACGAAGCCAACGTTCCGGCTAATAGTCTCATCGGCTCCATTGTACGTGAAGAAGGGCATATTTATTCATTGGCAGCAACAAAGGATCTTCTTTACACTGGCTCTGATAGCAAGAACATTCGTGTGTGGAAGAATTTGAAAGAATTTACAGGGTTTAAGTCAAACAGTGGATTGGTTAAGGCCATTGTTATATCTGGTGAAAAGATTTTTACGGGTCATCAAGATGGGAAGATTCGTGTTTGGAAAGTGTCGCTTAAGAACCCCAGCATTCATAAACGATCTGCATCCTTGCCAACTCTTAAAGACATCCTTAAAAGCTCCATTAAACCGAGCAGCTACATCGAAGTGAAACGTAAGCGTTCTTTATGGATCAAACACTCGGATGCGCTGTCGTGTTTGAGCTTGAACAACGAACACGGTCTTCTTTATTCGGCTTCATGGGACCGGACATCCAAAGTTTGGAGAATTTCAGATTCCAAATGTCTCGAATCGGTTCATGGACACGAAGACGCTGTTAACTCAGTGATTTCCACCTCGGGAGAAATGGTTTTCACTGGTTCAGCAGATGGAACCGTCAAAGTGTGGAAAAGAGAACTGCAACATAAAGGAACAAAGCATAAGTTGGCTCAAACACTTTTACAACAAGAAAGCGCGGTCACTGCCTTAGCCATCAACGCCGCTGGTTCAGCAGTTTACTGTGGTTCCAGTGAGGGCCTGGTCAATTTCTGGGAGATTGGAAAGCAATTATCCCACGGTGGAGTCCTTAAAGGCCATAAGTTAGCCATTCTTTGCCTTGCGGCGGCTGGGAATTTGGTTTTCAGCGGGTCAGCTGATAAAAGTATATGTGTTTGGCGTAAAGATGGCAACATCCACACATGCCTTTCGGTGCTGACGGGGCACACTGGGCCAGTGAAGTGCTTGGCCGTCGAAAAAGATCATGAATCGGGGAATGACCATCGATGGATCGTTTACAGTGGAAGCCTTGATAAGTCCGTCAAAGTGTGGAGCGTTTCGGAGTTTGCTCAGGCGATGTCAAAGGTGGGTGGCCATGAGAGCATTAATAGAGAGGCTTTCCCGGTGGAAGGGAGCTATTCCACGAACAGCCGAGCCAGCCATAGTAGGTTCTAACAGTGAAGGAAGGGCTCATCTTCAGGGTTTTACTGCGGGTATAAAATTGTTGTATTGTGGAGAAATGGATATACTTAAACGAAAAATGGAGACAAATTAAGATAAAAGCTTTCTTAAATAAAATTTATCATCTGTTATTTGTCTAGCTGCCAAATCTAAAGATCGCATATTCATCCAACTTCAAGCTCCTGCAGTGCCTAATTTCTTAGTTTTCGAGGTTTTGGATAAAAGTCCAAAGATTAACAACTCAATATCTATATTGCGGTACCACAAACTATGATTTCACGTGGTTCTTATTTCTTTCTAATAAGATAATTACAAATCAGTTTTTTTAATACTTTTAATTAGATTTAAATTTTTTGAGAAAAAAAAAGTTAAAAATTAAAAATAAAAATCCGTCATTCTCCTGTTAGAACGGAATATAAATGATTTGAAAACACAATTTCATACAATTTATTTTCTCAAAGCCATAGGCAGGTGGCAATTATAATGAGATACCATCTATATATATATAACATTTCATATTAAATTATTTTAAAATCCAAAAAATTAATTAGTATTTAAGTGCAAGTATAATGAGAAATTTTAAAATGAAAATCATCATAATCAAAATGTTTAGCCTTTAGATCAAATTAAATAAATCAAAATTTTAGGTTTATCATTGAACTTACCTCACTATTAAAATAAAAAACACAACCCAAAATTAGTTTTAAAATATACATTTAATTATTTTTAAATTAATATTTATGTTCTAAGTATGTAGTTTTCATATGTACATGATAGAATTTTTTAAATTAATATTTACAAACAAGATCCACGTGAAACAAAATTCACACGAGCAAAGGTAAAACATTATCAGGGGTTATTTGAAAATATTGAAAAGCTTAATGTTTATTGCCCCCGAACTATACTCGTTTTTTCACTTGAGTATTTTTTTTTTGTTTCACATTAATTTGCCCATAATGTTAAAAAAAAAGCTAACACGTGGCTTATTAGAATGTGCAACGTTGTCTTCTTTTATATTTTAATATTATGTATATTATATTAATTTAAAATATATAAATAATTTAAAATTTTAAAAAATATATTTTAAAATAAAATATTATAAAATGTATAAATATATATTTTAAAAATTCAAAATAATATATAAAATTAAAAATTTTGTAAAAAATTTCAAAATTATTTAAATTTTAGAAACTTGAAAAAAAACCTTAAAATTTTCAAAAATATATATTCTAGAAATATTGTAATAATTTTTTTCAAAAATTCAAAACAATAAATGAAACATTCAAAAAAAATTAACTAAAAAAAATATACATTCTATAAATTGAAAAAAATGAAATTTTTTAACTTAGAAATAAAAAATAAAAAAATCAAAATATATAAAATTGAGAAATGTTTTATAATATATATTTTTTAAAATTTTAAATATTTTTTAAAAATTGCAAAATAAAAAATTATGAAAATATTATCTTGACTTGAATGGAGTGTTAGTTAAAATTTTGGTCACACCCATTTGACACAGGTTCGAACCGTGCAGTCTCATCTCTCACCTCTAATATTGTATAAAAATTATGAAAATATTAAAATGTTAAAAATTTAAAGGAAAAGTCTGTAAACTATTAGCTAAAGTCAAAGAAATATTGTTAAAATGTTTAAATTTTTTTTTAAAATTATTAACATTATTTTTTCTATTTTTTTATTTTTTGAATTTATATATATTTTAATTTTAATAAGCATGAATTTCATGTAACCCATTCTCATCGGCGTTGTATGTCAACAGAATTTGTTATCGCTATTATAAAAATCAAACTAAATTGGGTAACCAAATAATAATTTTAAAAATAAAAAATTTAAGCATTAAGCCATATTAAAAACTAAACTATGCTAAAGTAGCCTAATCCACACTATCTACTGACTATTGTCATCTTATATTATGGATTTCCATTAGAAGAGGACTAATAGGGGAGAGTTTTGACATCCATTTTTCAGGTTCAAATTACAGTCCTAGATTGTCCCTTGCTCCCATTCCTATGAGAACATGCGACCTTATAAATATATAATATTCCAGCAAACAACTATATATATATAGGTAGATTTATTCATACAGATGAGGGGGAAGACGAGGTGTGAAAACAACATTAAGTGGCGTGGCTTTGAGATTAGTCAAACCGGCATCCTCACGCATGTCGACTTGCTCATCGAACGGTGTCGTAATCTCGAACGATTGCAGCAGAGTCGCAAGGTTGAGATGTAAAACTTGAAGAGCAAATGAAATTCCGGGGCAAACTCTTCGACCGCTGCCGAATGGTATGAATTCGAAGTTTTGTCCCCACACATCCATGTGGTTTTGCGTTGTAAGGAACCTTTCGGGTCGAAACTCGTCGGGATCGGACCACACTTTGGGATCTCGCTGAAGCTTGGAAATGTTTACAAGAAGGCGTGTGCCTGCCGGAATGAAGTATCCGCCGGTGATGCAGTCTTCGACGGATTCATGCGGTACAGACAGTGGGGCGGCGGGGTATAATCGGGTTGTTTCTTTGATTATGGCTTGGAGATAGACCAAGTTCTTGATATCGGATTCTTCCACTAGCCTGTCTTTACCGACAAAAGTGTCTAATTCATTTTGGGCTTTCTTCAACACATCGCGGTGGTTTAATAGTAACGATAGAGCCCATGTTATCGTCACTGTTGTTGTGTCGGTTCCACCTAAGATTATCGCCTTGCAAAAGGAACGAAACAGTTTTGAAGATAAATTCTACCATGGGATTCAAAATTCAATCAACTGTACCTCTTTCTCCAACTGTGACGCTTCAATAATTTTGGGCTTAAATGGAGAAAACAAGACATGTGAAACCCACTCTATCTCCATTTATTTTGTAAAAATTAATAAAACATTACCTAAATTTTCAGATCCAAAGGCAGCGTGGCTTAATACGTTGATATTGTCCAATCTTAATTCTTGACATAAATATCGGATTTAAATAATGAAAAAAATCAGAAGCGATTTGTGGATAAGAACTAACCAGGCAGGTAGCTTTGTTGATTGTGTCAGCATCATAAGAAGGGTGGTCCTCAGCATCTTCAAGAAGCGACAACATCATGTACATGAAATCATCATGTTCGCCGTATGATTTGCCTGAATTTCTCTTCCGTTTATGTTCCTCCAAGCATTCCTCAAGAATTTGGTCCAGTTTCTTTGCCGTCTTCTTCATCGCCTTCTCATGCCCACCCAAATCCAACCACCGCAAGAACGGCAGCGAGTCCGCCACCGTGAACGTCCCTGTCAAATCGAAGAAATCTCTCACCGATTTCCGCCGTTGCACGTTTTCTTCTTCCTCGTGTGAAGTTTCAACCTCGGAGTATCTCTTCCCGATAACAATCTTGAAAACTGTGTTTATGTTCAAAGTCCAAAACCATCTATTCATCTCCACAACCACCGGTTCCGAACAATTTTTGGTAACTAACTCGTAAAGCCGTTTGATTGATGCTCTGATTTCCGATTCTCGTACATGTCTCAGCTTTGCCAATCGGTAGTTGGACAGTACCTCGAGCGTCGCTATCTTGCGAACGTGACGCCAGTAAGGGCCGTAAGAGCTGAACCCAAACATGGCGAAGTTGTATCCCAAAAGCTCCGCCGCTAGAGTTCTGGGACGACTGGCGAAGGCTTTATCGTTGGTGGTGAAACACTCTTTAGCCATTTCCCAATTGCTTACTACTAGTGTTGGGTGCATGCCTAGCCTGAAGGTGAAGATCGGCCCGTATGCGTCGGCAAAGTTACCCAAGGTAATGTGGGCTGGTTTTGGCCCTCCTAACAGGTGGAGGTGGCCAAGAAATGGCCTTGCACCGCCAATTTCTGGTGGTTTTTTCTCCTTGCCTGAGCTTTTTCGAGTAATCACGGTTGTAAACAACAAATAGCTAAAGAGCAAAAAGGCAAAGATTCCAGCCACTCCAATTACAGGGTTTGGAAAGAAAGTTCCCATGGCAGATAGTTCGAAGTTCTAAACTTTGAGGTCTTTGGAACGAAGATAAACGAATAAGGATTTAGAACGAATAGTTTTGGGAAGCATGAATGATCAAACATAATGCATTCAATTTATAATTCTTATTCATTTTTACATAATTTTATTTTTTAAAAGGGTTACAAATATAATTATAAATATATGTGTCAATATATCAAATTACAACAATACAAATTATCTTAATTACATTTTAATCATTAACATTATCAACTTATAATATTTTAATCACGCATCTGAAGCCTTAACCATAAAATCACATGATTTAATATTTAATTTCATCCATGAATTATTGCTTCAGTTGTTCCTTTTACAATATTTTCAAATATAATTCTAAAAATATAAAAAAAACTTTTAAAAATTATTATTTACTTTTTGAAATGATAATTTTAAAAAAATTATAATTATACCCCAAAAAAATAGAGATGAGAAGAAAATCTAGCTCTTGAAGTTAGGGGTGTGCAAAATTCGGTTAAAACCGAAAAAATTCGGTTAACCGACCGAATTCGGTTAATCGGTCGGTTAACCGAATATTTTCGGTCGAGGGTCGGTTAAGAATTTTTTAAATTTTCGGTTAACGGTTAAATCGGTTCGAAACCGGTCGGTTAACCGAAAAAATTCGGTTTAACCGAATTTTGTAAGGTAATAGGCCTTAAATTAAGCCCAGCCGGCCAACCCAATAATTTTTTCTCCTCCAGGCTCTAAGCCCAAGAACTAGGCCCAAGAACAATTCATGTTTCATGTTTCATGTTTCACGATTTCATGTTTCATACTGCATGTTTCATGTTTTATTCTGTACATTATAGTGCACGTAAATTTATAATGTAAATACTGCATTATACTGCATGTTTCATGTTTCATGCAATACTGCATGTTTCATGTTTTTTTTCCCAAGTTTGTAATGTAAGTTTATTTATTTTTAAATAAAAATTTTATAAATAATCTGAACCCAAATTTATATCCACATCTTCTCTTGAGCAGCAGTACGTGTCTTTCAAAATATGAATTAATTGTAAATTTATTTTATGTGTTAAAGACTTATGTAATGTTTTTAATTATTTAGTGATTCAAAAATTTATGTAATGTTTTTAGTTATGTAGTGATTCAAAGACTTATGTAATTTTTTTAATTATATAGTGATTTAAATCGGTTAAGTTGGTTAAATCGGTTAAATTGGTTAAGTCGGTTAAGTCGGTTAAATCGGTTAAGTCGGTTAATCGGTTAAATAGGTTAAATCGGTTAATTTTTAACCAAAAAAAATCATATGATTTTCGGTTAATTCGGTTAACCGACCGTTTAACTGAAAAAAATTCGGTTCGGTTAATTTTTTTTAAAAAAATTTCGGTTCGGTTAACGGTTAAAAAATTTTGGAGGTCGGCTAATTCGGTTTTAACTAATTTGAGTTGGTTAACCGGTCGGTTAACCGAATGCACACCCCTACTTGAAGCTGGCACACAAAAAATACATGTAAATTTTTAAAAAATATATATAATTGAATTTATAATTAAATATATATTTTATTCTCTCTACTTTATCGGGAAAAACGGAGTTTTTTTTCCAAAAATATGATTTCGTGAAATCCCAAAACTCTTATTCTATTTTCCTCTTTTTAATTTCTAGTGCAAAAAGTCATTTCTATAAAAAAAGTTTCTTTTTTTTTGTCTCCTGGTTTTTCATTTTTTTGGGGTGAGGTTATGAAAATTTGGAATTTATTGATTTTTATTCCGCTAAATTTGATGAAAATATGTAGGAGGCCTGTTCTGTTTTTCTTAGTTTTGCTTGAGGTCTGATATACTAGACTATTAAAGCTTCCTTTGAATGCAGAATCAGCCATGGTGAGATGAAATTTTAAAAGAATATTCTTTTTCTCTACACTGTGTTACTGTTTGGAGAAAGAATGGTGAAGTGCAGTTGAAGGTTTGAACCTCACTGTCAACCTCATTTCCAACTGGAGGTAAAAGCTCCATCTTAAACACAGTGGAGAGTTAAGTTTTATTGCAGACAAAAATGCCCATATTTTCATTTATTATAGTGGCAGTTATATATGGATTTTCTCCATGCAGTACTGCATTCTGAACAACCAAATTCCCCAAAGGTTCGAGGCAAACATAACTCTCCATGGAATTTTTGGCCTGTCAATTAGTCCAGCATTTTGTTGAGAGGTGTCTTATTGTTTCCTCGTGAGCATGGCATAGAGAGCAAAGGCAGTTGACGTTAATGCCTCTCGTATTCAAAAATTTCCTTATGGGGAGTGCTTTGAGGCTACAGTTCCATAAAAAAGAATTTAATCTTGGGTAGGAGCTTAGCTTTCCATATGTTGTCCCAAGTTGGGATGTTCCCTCTTACAGCCATATTTTTCTTTCTCTCGACTATAATGTCATATGTCGTTTGAAGTGAAAATAGGCTTGTATGGGATGGGTTCCAAACCAAAGTACCTGTGGCACTCCCATTAATTGAAGTTGGTGTGCTTGTCAATGCTTAGATCAATTCTCTAGGGAGTTCAAACGAGAAACTGTCGATCCCTTGTGTACAAGTCCAATAATGCCCAGGCCCAAGCAAATAAATAGGCCCAAATACTAGACCCAACCTACTAAACCTAGCCCACACAAAAACAAAATAACAGAAACCCTAGGAAACTATTTGCTTCAGCACCGCCGCAACTCACCCTCGCACGTCGCCGCGAATCTCGCACCACGACCTTCCCCAGCGTGCGCCGCTCCGTACGTCAGCATTACCTGCAGCAACAATATGCCAACGAAAAAACAGGATAGATTTCTTTGGATTTGGGTTCATTTTTTTCCCATTTCGGCTATTTAAAGCCGTTATCGAATCTGTAAAGGGGGAATTTTTCAGTGTAAAAAATATACGAAAATGGAGAGAAATACTGGAGATTACAAAGAATTTTTTTTTCGAAGGTGAATCGTGTCTATTTTTTATTTTATTCCTTTTTTATTTATTTTTCATTTAAAATATAAAGAAAAGGAGAAGAGCCTTACTTGGTCGTCGGAGTCGTCGGGCTCAAAGGGGAGCGGCGGTGCTCAAAGGGTTGAGGGAACCCTAAAAAGTTCTTACAGAAAAAGAAAGAATTTGAAACTTTCTTTTAGGGTCTGTTTGTTAGAAGTAAAACATTTTCCGGAAAAGCTTTTCAGCCTTTTCCAGTGTTTGTTTGGCTGAAAATGTTTTCCTCAGGTAAAATCAATTACAAAACACGGGAAAAGAAGCCCTTAATTTTGGAAAATATCTTACGGATTTCATTTCTGTAAGACATTTTCCGGTTCCTCCTTCATCCAGGTAAGGCTTATTCTCCTTCTTCCTTTCTTCATTCCTTTTCCTTCTTCCGTTCTTCATCTTCTCCTCCAGGTAAGTTGCAATCCAGTGTAGCGCCCAATCCTCTCCATGCCACGTTGATCGACCGATTTACTGTATTACAATGCCTTTTTGGGGGATAGCCATCAATTTTCTGGCTCTTTCGATTTACTAACATTTTTCTCCAAAATTCTCGAGCAATAGTAATTGACATTTAGGGCCTAGTCTATAAATTACAGCAGATGGCACCATTTTCATTTTTCTCTAGTTCGCTCGTGCAGAAGCCATGACTAGCTCATCCGATCATTCACGCAAGGTTTCTATATTTTTTCTAAAAGAATTTTTATGTTATCTATTTTCCCTAATTGAGGTTGCGTCTGCCAATTTGTTTGATTTATTTTCTTTTTTGTTTCTCTATTTGTTTGATTTTTTTTACTCTTTTTGTTTGGAGTATATGCTTTTCGTAGGCTCTGAGCAAGATCGCATATAATAGACTCCAGAAAGAATTAATGGAATGGCAAGTTAATCCACCCACTCTCCTTTATGGTTACATTGTTTCCATTAGTCATGTGGTATTTGTAAATTACAATTCAAATTGTCATGATAAATTTCAATAAATGACATCTGCATAAATGAGAGGTCATTTAATGTTCCATTGGTATTGCATATGATTAGCACTTTTCTTGGATGTAAGACTAACTACATAATCGACATAGCATCTTATATCATTGTTCATAGTAGTTCTTGAGCCATCTATTTATATTGGAACTATTCACTTATGGTGTTATGTTGCCATTTCCATCATTCGTTTTTCTAGTCAAACTGTGAGCCTGAGAGTATATTAAGGTTTGCTTAGAAATGTCTAGCATATTATATTGCTAGACTGATATAGGATAAGTTTCTCCCCATGTTTTTCTTTCAGAGGTGACTTACTAGAGAGTTTGAGTTTTTTAATGCTATCCTATGCTTGGAGATGCTCTGTTCTAGCATATTACTAGTTATGAAAGACGTCTAAGAGAGGTTGCTTGGTCACCTAATGGAAATATTAATTAGGAGAAAAATATTCACTGGAAGGTGTCTAAGAGAGGCTGGTCATCTTTTGCATTTAATGCGACTAACTGTTTAGCGAAGTACTTGTTTTGAGCAGTTTACTTATCATAGCCATGAATGAGTCTTGACCATCTAGAATGTTGTATGTATCACACAAGAAAGTAAAATATGGTCCGTCTTAAAAGTTTGTCTTTCGTGTCTGTGGGCTTTACATGATCCTCAAGGTGTTGGTGATTAGGTAAATTTTCATGAAGACTTTGAATTTGGCACTCTGGTGTGAACTGTTCTTTCTTTAGGTGTTGATTAATTGCAACCTTCCTGGCCATTAAGAAATCTATTTTGCATTGTTTTGTTAGTGTTGTCTAGGCATGTTACTAGGTGTGCTTGCACCTTGGCACTAGACAACAAAAGTGCCTTAGACCTTTTTGAGTGAACCTCATTTGGGTGCACCTAGGCAATCTTTTTTGTAAGGCAATAGGTGCAAAAAAAGAAAGGCCTACTTGATTCTAGTTCTCTTTAATTTAATTTTTTTCTCACTTATTCATTAGATGTACCTTTGCTAGTAATAAAGTGAGTGTACCAAACCCTCTACTTCTTAGTATTTGAAAATCAAATAGAAAACCTTGAACATAAGGAAATCTTGCATATTGAACCAAAATAACTACATATGTCAATCATCTTTTAGAGAAATTAGTCCACATTCACACACATACTGTGCTTTACTTTCACTTGGATTTTTTTTTTCTTTTTTGCAACTTGTCTCTGAGTCCATGTAAAGGGTCTAATGTAGAACAACAGGAAAGGCTGCTTGATCATTAGCATCCATTTTGCACTTCTCTTTTGTGATATGCATGTGGTCTATTATCTAGCTACCCAACATTCAAAATCTTGCATTGATCCTATTTTGCAGATATTCTGTATGATAGCTGGTCCCCAGCCATGACTGTAAGTTCTATCTACATCAGCATTCTCTCCATGTTATCAAGCTCAACTGCCAAGGTTTGTTGGAATTATTAGCAATTTGACCGTTTGTTTTGCTCCCTAAGATCTGGCCTTATATGTTCAAAGGTGGAATACTGAATTCACTCTCTAATTATGCAGCAAAGGCCGGCTGATAACGATCGATATGTTAAGAACTGTCGCAATGGCAGGTCTCCCAAAGAGACGAGATGGTTGTTCCATGACGATAAAGTATAATAATATGAACCTATCATCTATAATTTGTGTATAAAAACTGAGGTTACAGGGATAGGTAATCGTTTACATTTGTCACGTTGTGTATGAAATTATGACTTAAATGTAGATTTATTTTGAATATTGTTACCTAATGCAAGAAGCAGACTGAACAATATAAACCTTTCTTTTCTTCTATTCCAGTTACGCATACACTTTGTTGTTTGTTTTCTCTCTTCTTTAGTTATTTTGTAGTTGTTGACCATTTTGCATTTGGTCTCCAACATTTTAAGGGAAACAATTTAACATTCGCTTTGGATATTCTTTTTGGAAGCTACTGTAGAAGATTGGGGTGAGGATTTACATGTTTAGTAGGTACTCAGTTTTTATATAAATTATTACAGGAGGGAAGAGTCTATTTGTACTGGTGTATTAATTTTAAACACTTTCTTAACTTTTTTATGACATTTTAACAATTTAGTTGTTAAATTTATCGTATTTGTCATGTATGTAAACTTTTAAATCAATTTGATATGTAAAAACAATTTAAATTATAAATTTATTAATATGTGTAAAAACAATTTTTTTTGGAAAATATTTTCAGGAAATCTGCCAAACAGCAGAAAATATTTTATACAGATTCATCCAAACACCAGAAAATATTTTCCAGTAAATCATTTTACAGAAAAGTAAAACATTTTCCAGAAATCATTTTACGGAAAACATTTTACTGCCAAACAAACGGACCCTTAGCTTTAATTTTGTTTCTTTTAAAACTTAAAAGCAAAGACGAAATGGTGCCGTTTGGGGAAGGGGGGTCCGCGCGTCAGACCTTAAATGGTCTATTTTCGTATTCGGTCCCCCTATTCTAGCAGTGTGTTTAAATTGAATTTCTGATTTCTTTTAAATTTTCCCGCATATTTTATTTTTGTTCCATTTTGGCCCATCGTTGCGCAGCGTTTTGGGAAGGCGGGAATAATTTCCCTTTTGGTCCTCCAGTGTGGTGTGTGCATTCAATGTGGTCCTGTCTTTTAGTTTGCTTCGAATCTGCCCCATTTTCTTCGTTTTCCATTCAATTTAGTCCATTTTTTAAAAATTATTTCTATTTTTCATGTTATTATTATAATTATTTTTTAGTTACTATTATTATTATTCCTATTGCTAGATTCATTCACGCATGGTTTTTATATAATATATATTTGCTTTTTTTTTCATATGGTATACACGCATTTGTTTTTATACATAATAAATATATATGTGCATTCTTTTACATAGTACCCGTCTACCTACATATATATATTATACATATGTTTTTCTATTTTATTTTCCTAACTTCTATATATATACCCTTATATTTTAGTTTCATTTTTTTTACTTTTGTAAATATGTTACGTTTTTTTTTATATATTATTCTTCATAAATTCTTTAAAAAACATATAGGTATACGTACATATTTTTAGAGATAACAGTAAGTTTTTGCTTTACATGTTTTTTACATACATATACTTGTATATGTGTGTTAAATATATGCATACACATATTTTTAAATTTACTTGTATATTGTGCCTGTCTTTACATATTTTGTAAATACATGTACATATATATTTTAAATTAAAATATTTGTATCATATTGTACATTAATTTTTTAACATACCCTTTCTGAAAATATAGTTTGGTTTTAACCATACATCAAAGTTATTTTCTTGATTCAAAGATTTTTTTTGAATAAAAGCAATATTCGAAGTTTGGGATTTTCGAGAGAAATTGAGCCCTAACGTATTGGGTTCTGATTTTCTTTGTTAATCTTAAATAACCGAGGATATTATTTATTCAAAATGCATGAGTATAAAAATCATTTTTGGGAACTTAACTTATTGTGTCCTAATGCATTGGGTGTGGCATGTTACTTTCTCAAAATGAAGATTTTCATATAAAATAAAAGTGATATTCAAAGTTCGGGGATTATGAGGAATTGTACCCTAACGTATTGGGACTCGATTTCTTTACATGACTTGAACAATTGATTATTCTTTTTCAAATTTCATCATTTGAGTTGATTTTGAAATCTTTTTAACCTTCGACACTAAGATATTAAATGATCAATTTGGTACCGATTTTGGGAGTTACGAGGGTGCTAACCCTTCCTCGTGCGTAACTGACACCCGGACTCGTTTTCTCAAAATTCGTAGACCAAAATAATTTTTAAAGTGAGCCGATCACACCTTAATAAAGGATCGGTGGCGACTCCAGTTTTATTTTTAAAGTCGACAACTAAATTTTTGTTTTCAAAAAACGATTTCGACACATTGTAAAACCCAATTCTCTCTAACTTAAAATAATTATCATTTATCAAGTATTTTCATTTATTATTAAAAATAATTATCATATTATCTAATAAATAATTTAAATTAATTATATAATTCATTAAAATATTGGAAGATACATTTTAATATTTTATTAAATGAATTTATAAATTCACATATTTTAATAATTTTAAAAAAGTAAAATAATTTAAAAAACTTCTATTATATATCAATTCTTATTTGATGTCCTTAATAGTCATTTTTTATTCTCACCTCACCGCTACAGCTGCGTTTGAATCCAAACACACACTCTACCATTATTTCTAATCTCACTGTTACAGTATCCAATCTCACCGCTACAGTAACTAATCTCACCTCCACCACTGTTTTTAACCTTACCGGAGGTAAACACACCGCCCATCCAAACTAGCCCTAAGCCTATTTGGCTCTTTTATAATATCTCAGTTGAAATTTCAAAAAAAAATATTAGTTTCTGTGATATTTAAAAAAATATATTGATTTTAAAGAGAAAAGACGAAAACGCGTTATATGAGACGCAATTTTTGACTTTTTTAATATATTAACTCATTTGGTTAGATTATTAAATATTAATAGTATTGTTTGTGAGGATCCGGATTGATTTTTATTTTACTCACATTTGTATTTTTTATTTCATGTTGTTTCAATATTTTTTAATTCATATTTTAAACATATCAGCTCATTTGGTTAGATAGTTAAATAAAATTATTTCATCCTTAAATCTTAGATTCGATTCCTCTTTTAAGTACAATTATATTTATTATTTTATGTTCTTTCAAGTTTCTTATTATTTTTAATTACTAAATATATTTTTTTCACTTTTTATCATTTTTAATCCATCTTTTTAATTAATAAATTTTTTATTTATAAAATTAAATAATTATTGGAAATATTATTATTTTTAGTAAATATAATTTCTATATGTGCAATTGTATTTTTCAATCCATATCATGAGTGTAGTAAATTTTAGTAGTTAAAAATAAAAAAACTTAAAAATTATATATTTATTAATTAAAAATAAAAAATTTGAAACGATATAAAATAAAAAATACAAATTTAACCATTTATCCCAAAAAAATTAATACATCAATAAATAAATAAATAAAAACTCTTGTAAGATGCGTTTTTTGTTTCTCTTTTAAAAATTAACTTATTTCCATAAATATCAAAAAAAAAATTCATTTCCCTAAAATGGTTTTTAAAATCAGCATTTTCTGGCCATCTTTATTCACCTTCTTCTTTTTCTTTGTTTACTCACACTTGCACAAATAACATTTATTGCATGGCCTTCACCTTAAATCATTTTAAAAATTACATAGTATCAATTTAATTAAAAAAATTACAAATATATCATTTTAAATTAAAATAAAATACATTATTAAATTGTACTTTAGCTTTTTTTAATTTAAAAAAATAATAAAAATTACGCATATAATGCAATTTGAATTCACACCAGTTGCATTGACAAAACTTTAAATTTACCATCCAACCAAAGTTTTATTTTGATTTCTTTATAAGTTTTAATTTTATTATGCACATTTTATCACATGCATCAATTATATATCTATACAATTAATAAAATCTCTGACTGAGTTGGTGTCACAGGTTAACCAGGTATCAACTCAGTTAGGTAAATTACAAAAATATCCTTTCGTATGTAAATAAGTTATATTATTCAAGGATACTTAATCTTTTTAATTTAAAAAATAATAAAAATTATGCATATGATGAGATTTAAATACACACGAATTGCATTAGTAAAACTTTAAATTTACCACTTAACAAAAGATTTATTTTAATTTCTTTATAATTTTTTAATTTTATTATACACCTGTTATTATCTCCATCAATTGTATATATTAATAGTGTTGTTGATTGAGTTAGTATAACAAATTAACTCCACACAACTTAGGATTGATGACAACACCATAATAAACAATTGTATTTAGTATTCTTAATCTGATGCATTTGTGCTTAAATTTTATTTTGCTTACAATTTAATCTAATTTTTTAATTTTAATATCGTACATATTTCACGCGTTATTATTCATTAGTTTCAAGCCATACTTTTCATTATTTCTTGTATGTCATTTTTAAAAACATCTAAATACATGGTTACACACGTATATGTTAGTGGTAGAATTTCTAGTTTATATTATTAATATAAGAGAGATAATTTGTGACACCACACATCCGATCTGATCCGAATGAAGGATGCAACATTACATTACTGAACGTCGTAGTGGAAAAATATGGGTACATATATTTTCAGACAAACCAGTTATGGTAAGACCTACAAACACACGTATGGGTTCGAGGAAAGAATCTTTTGAGTATTGGGTAGCTGTTTTTAAACTGGGCAGAACACTTTATGAAATGAGCGGAGTAGCCAAAAATATAGCCAGAAAGGCTTTTTCAATAGCAGCATAAAAAATACCTATAAAAACTCAATTTATTATTTCAGGATAGAAATATAGAACCAAAGGAAAGAAGTATTGTATTGGGAATTAAAAAAATTATGAGTTTTTTTTTTACAAATAATATTTCTTTTTTTTATTCGTCCTTTGTTACATTGAAAAAAGAGATTTAAAAAATTATTCAACCTCATACTCATTCGAATGTAGCAGATAAGATTAACTCGATATCATTTTACTAATTAACATGCATCCAAACCAATAAATTATGTATAATTTCAATTAAATCACATGAACATAATCAATGAGTGTTAATTGATCTTATTTAAAATATTTAGGGGTTGCACGGGATTAAAAACAAAGTTAAAATTCGAATTCAAATTCTATTAGGGGTCTCGAGACATGGCTTTCATGTCTAGGGTTAGAAGAAGAAAGAGAAGAAAAAGGAAATAGAGAGAAAAGAAAAGAAAAGAGGATATTGAAAAGAAAGAAAATCAAAATTAAAAAAAAAAACAATTTTCGTTTGAGATTTTTACGAAGTAATCAAAATTTTAAGAGAGGTAATGTTTATTTCAAAGGGACCTACTTGGACTCCTGCTGAACAACTCCATCGGCTTCAATACTGCATCCACTCCAACCCTTCTTGGCGTCAGTTCCTCTTCTTTATTTGCTCTGTTTTTTGTCAAGTATTTACCGTCTAATTTAAAAAGAAAGCTGACAAAGCTTTGAAGTTTTTAGGTTAAAAGTTTTACTTTTGAATATTTTATGGGTACTTCTGGTTAAGTACTTGAGCAACGCCTATGTATTATTCGTTTGATCTTTTTCGATTTATCTTGTCACTCCTTTCGGTACATTTTAATACTCTGTTGCACATAAACTAGCATAAATCTATGCATATTTGGAATATTCGGATATAAGTAGAGCATAAATGGAATAGGTTGGAAAAAGTTATGCATATAGATTTGGGACATATACTACTACTGGACACTCATTTTTCGAATATCACTGATATGCAATCAATCTCACAGAATTAACTTGTTTAACAGCTCAAGCGCTTTTACTGGCTTTCCAACACTACATTGTGAATCTTGGAACGACAGTCTTAATTGCAAATACATTTGTGTATCGAATGGGTGGTCATCATGTACGTTTTACGATCCGAGATTTCTTTTTAGTGGGATTAGTGTCCTTTTTATGTCTCTCAATCCTTTGTTGTATGCTATGAACAGGGAGATAAAGCCTGGGTCATTCAAGTGTTGTCATTTATGTCGGGCATTAATACGCTGCTTCAAACGCTTATCGGCTCGAGACTTCCCACGGTGATGGGTGCATCTTTTGCGTACACCTTACCGTTGTTGTCAATCATCAACGATTATACGGACGAGGCCTTCACATCTGAGCACGATTTGCCTCTATTCCATTGCCAATATTTGCCGCCATATACTGCATTTTATTGGGCATCGTCGGTGAGTGACTGGTAGTTTTGTGTATCCGATATCGTATTGTTTATTTAATTTAGAATTTCCATCTTGATGCCAGCTGCTTCCGGGATCACATTCACCCAATTTGCGAACAATAATTCCATGAGAAACATCTATGTGTTGGGCGTATCTCTGTTCCTCGGGCTTTCGATTCCTCAATACTTTGCAATGAACACAACTTACGTCGGTCATGGACCCGTTAGAACAAATGCTGGATGGGTAAGTTCCATGTACTGCGATTTTGAGTTGCTTGTACACGTGTTTTGGTTGGATATAACATGGGATTACGATCCATGCAGTTCAATAACATATTGAACACAATCTTCTCGTCACCTGCAACCAAGGCGATCATCATTCGGACAGTGCTTGATAACACACTAGAAGCAAAGAATTTGGAGGATCGAGGAGTTCCATGGTGGAAATCCTTCCAACACAGCAAGGGAGATGTTCGAACCGAAGAATTCTACAGCTACCCTCTCAGAATAAACGAATATATCCCCACCAGGTTTCTGTGAAACATCCTACGTTGTGTGTATTGCACCGGACATGCCTTAATTTATTTACAGATAACTCTCAGTGTTGGCCAATGTGCGGTATTGTAATCGTCTACAACCATTGTTAGAACCGAGATATTTTAGTAAAATGAAACATCTGGTAAATACAACATTTTTTTTATAAAAAATTGATAAATAAACGAAATGGGTTTCAATTTCATCACGAAGTGGGAGCCTGGATTAAATTGATGCAAGTGTGAACAGCTTTACATGCTTTTTATTTTTTTTAATTAAAGATATTTGACTTTTTTTTTAAGTTTATTTGTGGAGAAAATATAAATATTAATCGAAATTGATAGAGATGAAAAATTCATTTGTTTTTGCCCATCTGGGTACCCATTCATCGAATTTAGATATAAAATTTCCTTTTCTCTGAAATAGAAAAAAAACATAACTTATCCTCCTAACTTTAGAACCACATGCACACCAACAAGAAGAATTCCACTAAATCTTTAATAGCCGCCTGTCACATCTCGGGTGATGGCATTTTCCTCATCCAGGATGGAACCTTTTTATGCTTCTTTTCTCTTTATTTTGCTGGCCCTGCTCCTTCACACCCTTCTTTTAAAGGAAAAGGAAAGTAGTTGCAGTACTTCCCCATTGATTTGAATTATGATCTAACACCAAGAGGACTTTTATGGCAGTAAAATAAACTTAATATTAATATTTGACACATAGATACATATCATATGCTGTTTCAGTCATGAAGCCAGTCCAAACTATACCATTTCTCTGCAACTTGAACATGAAGGTGTCGCATTCCCCTCTTCACCTTTTTCCAGTCCTCGGAAACTTCATCATCGCATATAACTCGGCGTAGTGATTTCAAGTTCAACAACATGACTGGCGATGGTAAATTCACAATCTGTGGGCATTCCCTCATGTCTATTATTTCCAAGCTTGCTAATCTACCAATTTCTCTGGGTAGAGACCTCAAGTTAACACATTGCGAAATGCCAAGGTATTTTAACCCGATTAGCTCGCCTATGCTCGGAGGGAGGACCTTAAGTTCCAGACAAGCATAAAGCCTAAGTATTTGAAGTTCCTTCAGCAAGCCGAAACCAGCAGGCAATTCAGATAACCTGTGGCAGTTGGTTATGCTGAGACTTTGAAGTGAATTCACCTTACAAATGCTTACAGGCAGCTTAACTAAATCATCACAATGATCGATTACGAGCTCGGTTAGACGAGGGAAGATCATGGGCAGGTCTAGAACTGA
The DNA here is from genome assembly GCF_007990345.1 of Gossypium hirsutum. Lineage (NCBI taxonomy): Eukaryota > Viridiplantae > Streptophyta > Magnoliopsida > Malvales > Malvaceae > Gossypium > Gossypium hirsutum. Next base: position 25,504,864 of record NC_053441.1, read on the forward strand.
TGGATTGAAGCTGTTATTAACCTTACAGAGAACCGTAGATAGTTTCCTCAAGTTCCTCAATGGAGCAGTGGTGTTGGACAATTCAGGAACCAACACCTTTTCAAGCCATAGGCTCCGTAAATTCGTCAGATTAGTGAAAACAGAGAAATTCAGAAGCGTTGCCTCAGTTGTATTGTAGTTTATTATAATAAGTGCTCTAAGCTTAGGCATATCATCCATGAAAGGAGGCAAGAAGTATTCATTGGAGGCAAAATTCAGGATGAGTACTTCAGCCTTCGGAAACTCCATCGGGTACCAGTCCATTTCCCTCATTTCTCCTGTCATCAAGCAAGTTCCAGAATTGTTAGCTATGCCAGATTTTAGCCAAGGAACTTATTTAGTGCAAAGCAACCATTTATACCTGTATGAACTGAAACGATCTGAGCATTGAATGGCCGATCTGTATTTCTTCCCCAGTCTCTCGGAAGTTCGGTATCTCTTCTTGGCATAAGTAATCGCTTTCGTTCATTCACATCCGGATGATTGCTTAGATGAAGAGCGAGGTCCCTCAACACATCGTGTTGAGTAACATAGATTTCATGGTAACTGCTATAAGCATCCCCGGACCTATCCAAACACAGTTCACAAAACAAATATCAGACACCTCAAACTAAAAACTAAACCAACTAAAATAACTTGCTTCAATAGCAATAACAATTACCTTGCATCTTTCACCAAAGTGAGTAGGTTCTTATCCGAAAGCTCAACGAGGATGGCGAAGGCGTCTTCCTCATCGATGCCATGACTTTCTACCCACATATTGATGAGAACATCGAGGGGGATTTTCTTATCTTCAGGAAATGATCCCAAATCCAAGAAACATTCCTTGACCTTCTTGTTCAAGTAATCGACACTGATTGCCATTCGTTCAAGCAACTTGTTTTCGTGAGATTCGCAAATCGGTTCACCTCGAGTTAACCTTTTCTTTGCACTAACCCAATACATCTCAGGCTGGTCTCGCAATGAAGCTCCAATCACTTTAAGTGCCAATGGAAGTCCTTTACATTCATTAACAATCTGTTAAACCCCAAATTTTATAACCAGTTATTGAACTCTGAGGGACAAAAAAAAAAGATCAATCAATTGTTTGAATTTCATTATTACCTGCTTCACTAATGTCTCATTGGCTGTGGGAGGAATCGATTTTTGACAGAAAGCAGAGTGGCAAAACAGTGACATCGATTCATCGTCTCTCAACAATTGAACTTGATAAACTTCACCAACAACTTTTGTTGGGAACTTGAATCTCGAAACTACCAGAGTTTTATAAGATGGTATCTTGAAAATCAATTGTTCTAGAACTGACGACGACCAGACATCATCTAAAACAACCAGAGTTCGAGGTCCAGTTCCCCACTCACACTGTAGCTTCCCTGGTGGAACAAACGAGTTATTACTGTAACCCATGGCCTCGTTTCCCGTAATGAATCCCCAGATTTTTTCCCTCAGTTGTGCCAGATCCGGTGATTGTGAAACAGTTAGAAACAAAATCCTGTTGTTGAAGTAACCTTTTAAAAAGAAAAAGAGAAAAGTAGGTAATTTCATAATCGGCGGTTTTTGTTTGATTTGGTTACTTAGATTAAGGAAGAGACTTACTTCGAACTTGATTATCTCTACAAATTTCATTAGCCAAAGTGGTTTTGCCAGATCCTCCAATACCCCAAATTCCAACAACGTTTAAATCATCTCTTCCGATCACCAATTTTTTAACGTTGTTTTTCGCTAAATCCAAACCAACTCCGCCTACAATCCCCACACTAGCTTCATCTTCAACTTCCATTCTCTTAACAGCTTCTTCGACCCACCCTCCAGCTCCAATCTTCATCGAACTGAGCCGCTGCTCCAACCGGCCTTCCAACCGATCAAACCGCTCCGCCGTTTCGAACCGCATGTGGTGGACGTCGGCCAGCAAGTGGGCTTGCATCGGTCCGCTTACGAACCTCTCAACTTGTTTGTCTAACTTCTCCATCTTCCTGGCTAGCTGGAGGTTTTTGTAGACGTTCCAACGGCTAGAGGCGAGGACTTTGCGGGCCAATTCGAGGCCGCCACGTAGGGTCTCGGAGAAACGGTCGAGCTGAGATTGGCGGAGGGCGGGAAGTTCGACGCCGGAGTATTTGATTTCGTCGATGATGGGAAGGAGCACTTGGATGCTTGATATGAGATTGTCTGCACTGGATTTGCAGAGGCAGGACTTGCGGGAGATGGCGATTAATTGTTTAAGAAGTTCCATTGCGATTTCTCCGGCGAAAAAATCGTTGAACGCCATCGTTTTTCTTGGTTAACAGGCGGGAAGAATTCCACTGGGGTATGAGTAATGAGTTGAAATGGCGGGCGTTGTTGGATTTCTGGTAGCTTGAGTTACTGTGTCTGTCTTTAAAAAGAGGTGCAATTTATCTTCAAAAAAATAATGGTAATAAAAATTTGATTTTTTTTCCGGATGTAGGGAAAAACTACTTTCTTTTTATTTGTGAATCTTTAATTTTTTTTATTTCACTTTAATACTTTGAAATATTATTTTCATTTCAATTTATTTCCAATGAAAAAAATTAATAAAAAATAAATATATTTACATATATTTTTTAAATTACAATGTTAAAATTTTAAACTTTTAGGTTTAAAATGAAATTTATAAATTTTATATAATAATATAGAAAAGGTAAAAACACTCTATAATAGCAGATGTTATTTTGTAAAGAGATATATATATTAATTATCTTTAATTTCCAATTAATTTATGATGCTAATTTAATTATAAATTTAAAACAAAATAAAAATTTAAAACCTGAGTGATTTTCTGGTAAGTATTTTATGTGAAACTCACTATCCAAAAAAACGAAAATGTTCTACACAACATGTTTACTTGCATATGAAGTTGAACAGCTTTAAAGAAAAAAATATATTATTCTGTTTATTTGGTCAAAAGTTTCATTTTCTTAAAAAGATAAAGACCCTATTGAGGTGTGTGCATTGAATGCAGCTGGAGTATTTTTTTTAATTTATTATTATTGAACAAATAATAAAAATAAAATTATTTTATATTAAATTTAATAATTAAATATAAATGTGAATCCGCTTGTATTCATAAAATCTTTCTTCAAAGTGTCACTCTTATGGGTAGGCCAACTCTTTGTGTGGTTAGGGGAATTTGATTATAAAATATCAATTTCTTCATGTCCCCATTGTTTGATAAATATTTATATTTTATAAGATTTATTTTAAAATTGGGAACTTCTTCTTTTTTATTGACTAGTCTTTTATCACAAGCAAAATCGAGAGTGGTGTGATTCCAGCTATGTATTGATGGTGCGGTTAAGGGATTTTTAAGAAATGAGAATGAAAAATGGATAATAAGATTTAACAGATTTTTAGGAGGATGCTCGGTATTTGATGCGAAATTGTAGGGAATTCTTGATGGGTTTATCTCTTATCCATGACAATAGATTTGCTTGAATTATGATTCAAACAGATAGTCTAGAGGTAGTCAAAACTATACAGGAAACTTCTTTATTGGTTTTAAACTCTGTTTTAATCAGACGTATTCATCATCTTTTGGAGAACGTAGGATCTTGAGTTATTCAATACATTCTCAAGGAGCCTAATAATATCGCAGATTGTATTACCAAATTGACCTTTGATACAAGACAAAGTCATGAAGGTTTTCAAGGAAATCCCTAAAGAACTATTAGCAAGTAATAATCTTGCTTAGGGAATTTATGATGTAATATGATATGTTATTGTAGCTTTTAAATATTCATATTAATTTAATAAAATATTTGAAATTGTCAAATTAACTTTTAGTTAAGTTATTATATCCAATAACCACATCATAACAAATACTATTAATTTAAGTAACTTCAAAGTATTCTTGTTAACAGAATTCTATATTTTCTACATTTTAAGTAATTAACTGTATTCGAAGGTAAATTTGAGCCCTTTTTATTTTTTAAAAATATAAAATTATAGATTAATATAACGCCATTCTAAAATTTTATAATTCAATTTTAACCCTTAAATTTTTTTTTATGAATTCACCCATGAAAGCACAAATTCATTTGGTTTGATGTGAATTATTACTATTATTTTCTAAATTTTAATTCGATTTTTATTATACGTATAAATTAAACTAAATTGAGATACATTGATGATGATGATGATGATGATTCACCAACCTTGACGAACTAATGTAATGAATGACGACTGATATAGAGAAGATTCAACGCCTAAACTTGGAGGACTAATTTTTTCTTACGAGTCATCATCGCTTGGAAGAAGATTAGTTCTGTCCGTACTAATACTATGTCCAAGTATATTAGATTTGACTTTTTGGATCCAATTTGTAGTTTATATTTTTCTTTTCCAATTTGGGGTTAATAATTACATATATCTCGAGATATATATGTTAAAAAAATAGAATATGAAATTAAGAAATTCAATTGAGCCATGGTTGGGTGGAGCTTGTGCTATACATACATCTCTCGCACACATATTATATATAAACTATGGGCTTAAAGCATGCATGAAACACAACTCGCTGACTAATAGCACCAATTTTTTTTTTTATTTTTTTATTTCAATCCAAAACAATCAAGTGTAGCAGTGCACGTAATATATTTTTTAACTCGTTTTTTATGTTGTTTCATCACATTTCAACATTGCAGGCTACGTTTTGTATGCTAAAAGGCGCTGTTTTTGTGTGTATTTTAATGAGTTTACGCTAACAACAGCTAGCTGTTCATACCAGTATCTCACATAAAGTGCAGAAATCTTCCGTAATATTGATTCTTACGCAAGTATGTAACTTGCAAATAGAATTACTAAATAACTAGAAGCATAAGCCCATGCTTATTATCTTGTTCCAACTCGAGTTTAAATTCAAATTAAGGTCTTTCATCTAATTATAAAATAAAATTTAATTTAATTAAACTCGTAATTTATTAAATCCAAATATTAAAATAGTGGAATTCAGAAAGTATGCTATGTTATTAGGTTCATAAGAAGAATGAAGTAAAGAAAAAGATGTAGCCCATCAGCAACAATCCAAGGCCCACGTTCTCACTTGTCTCTACAATTACGAACCATAGTAGCTCTCATCTTTTTTAACCCCGTGTTGCGTCCATCACCACCGTACTTGTTTTCTAGAATTTACTTCAATCTTTCTTTCCGTTGTCTTTCCCCGACATAATGTCTCTTCACCCTATCAAAAGAACCCTCTACATATATTTTGATCAATTCACAAACAAATTTAGATATGGTGATGAAATTTAACAACCTAAGACGATTTCATTAATATTATTAAGCTTTTCAGATACCTTATGAGACACAAATCTCTAACATGGGTAACATAATTTCTCTCCTGCAGAGCTTTTAACTCCCATTGAAATGGTTATTGTATGCATTTATTTCTGGGGTTTCAAGAATCTATTAATTGAAGCACCAAACTGAAAGAACAACAGTACTGAAAGCCACATTTAACACATGCAAGCCTTGTTCAACTTATGTGAAACCCAAAGTCGATGATGTCAAGTTAGAGAGCTTTGATTAATTGAATCCGGTTTCAAAACCATGTTTTCAACAGGCAAGGCCCACCTTGTCTGAACTTTATATATGTTGGTAGAGATAAATCCCAACAGTGTTTTTTCTAAAATTAAATCAAGAAAGAAAGTGCATTAAAATGATTAAAACGTGAAAGTGTCACGGTACATCACTTCCCCATTGGACTCAACGCGCAATAGTGGGATTAAACAGTTCAAGGGCTATTAACAAAAGCAGGGAATCGAAACACTGCTCTCTAATCTTACAAGAGCATCTGCACAAAGAGTTCATTGAAGCTGAAAATGAATACTTGATGCTGTAAGACTCCATAGTCCATATCCAAATCTCTTTTTATCTGTTTTGAAATTCATTTACACTTCTTTCAGGGGAAAAAAGAGTAAAGCTTTTGAATGGTGAAAAACACAATTACTTCTTTTTTCTTACTTGCCCAACCCCATGAGATCTAAGGCATTGTAAGCTGCACGTGTTATCAATTAATGTTAACGAGAACCGGAGTACAGAGAAGAGTAGTTATTTAACGTATTAATTTGTCTTGTGGTGGCCACCCACTATCACACATCTCCTAGAATTGGGAGAAATTCTAAACAGTGCTACTCGACAGAAGATACTTATCGTTTTTCTCAATCTTTTTATTTGTTCAAAAACATAGGGAGATTAATACAGAATACTACAATGGCTTAGTGAAATCTTGAGGCTTCAGTGTGATGAAGCTGAGCTCATATACTCTCTAACTTGTCTTGCTACCACATCTCTCATTACATCCCAAAGCTCCGCCGGTACACTTATCCTCCTCTCCGCCACCGACGCAGTTCCACTACCAGGAGGCGCTAGAGTCAACGACGTCGACAAGGCTTCCTCATCCATTTGCTGATAAGTACTCATTGAGATCTGTTCCTTTCGTTGCTGTTGCTGTTTTGATTCTTTGGCCTTCCTTTTCAGCGTGGAGTTCCAATGATTCTTCACAGCATTATCAGTCCTCCCATGAAGCAATCTAGCAATGGTGGCCCACCGGTTACCGAACCTAGCATGAGCAGCCAAGATGGTCTCATCTTCAGCTTGTGAAAACGGACGATGCTCCACATTGGGGCTGAGCTGGTTACACCATCTAAGCCTACATGATTTCCCTGATCGACCCTTTATATAACGGCTTATCAAAGACCAGTTTCTGGGTCCATATTTCTCAACGAACCGAGTCAAAATCCTATCTTCCTCGGCACTCCATGGACCTTTGATCTTCTCAGATTTGCTCGAAGCCATTGCAGACAAAGATGACTTTGAAGAAGAAGAAGAAGATGTATCACATGATGAAGAAGATGAACATCCATTCACTGCTTCCATTTTTAAAAGACTTAACAAGGCAAAGAGAAATGTATGAGATGAAAGAGGGGGATCGGGTTTATATTATATATATATGAAGGAAAGGTTCATGAACATTTTAGGCATCCACCAGAGAAGAGGGAACTTCCCGGAAGGTGGCGTCTTAAAGTTTTATTATTAAAAAATGATCTGATTTTTTTTTGTAAATAGAAATTTGATTTTAAATTTATTTTAGGTAAGCAACAAAATTAATTATTTATGATTAAATAAATTTGCATTTTGGTCACTAAATTTTAAAAATTTACTATATGATCACTAATATATTTAATTTATTACTTTATAATTATTTCAACCATTAACTTCCGTTTAGAACGTAATGAGAAGTCGGTGTGATAAATTAATTCAATTGTTTGTATAAATTAAATAAACCAATTTATTTTTAAAATCATGTCCGACTAACTATTTGACCTTTTTCATCCTTAAAATTATTGCTTCACCAAAAAGGTAAAATGCAGTTTTCTTGATCTTAAAGTCTAGTGTAGTTTAGCATCCTTACCCAGTTTTTCTTAATGTTATCCAAGTACAAACTTTTAGTAAAATCATAACCTAACCAATCCATCAGTCTTAGTGTGTTGCAACACACGTGGTAAAAATACCTTAGGAGTCACCGACTATGTATGGGAAAAAGTTAATTCATCTCAAATAATTGTTTCTAGGCTTAATCCCAAAAACAACTCTTAACATTTAATTTTTTGGTCACTTTGATCTTTTATTTTGTTTTTTTAGCACTTTAACTCTTAACGTTTATTCTTTTGTCAAATTAGTTTATTTTTAACAAACATGCTGACGTAGCTATTAAATGTTTAACATCGCTGATGTGGAAAGAAAATTATTCCACCTAAATTCCAATGCATTTCACATGTAGTTAAAATAAAAAATAATTCAAAAAAATTTATTCATTAAAAAAATTAAAAATAAAAAAAAACGTAAAACAATTAGACACTGAATCATTTCAGAAATGAGACGGTCGATCCTAAAAAAACAAACACTTGAATTAGATAATTTTTTAAAAAAGAGCAAAAATTGAACCCTAACTCGAGAAAGTACAAAAATTGTGCGAAAGAGGATTATCCAAAGCCTGTTGTAGAATCGTATTTTGATTTTCGATAATATTTATGCAGGGTTTCTATTTTTGGGTATGTTTGGAGGAAATCAGAGTTAAAATGATTACCTAATGCATGTTGTAGATTCGCAATTCAAGAGAAAATAACCATGTTGGAGGAAATCAAAGTTAAAATGATGACCTAAATAGTGGATAAGAGGAATCTATGCAATTCATGGAAATACAATTATGGTCCACTAATAAAAAAGAAATTTGATGATAGCAAGAAGAAATGTGTTGATTGGAAGATGATTTGGAATGGGGAAAATGGGTGTGAAGTTAAGAAAGGCAGAAAATACTATATAGTAAATGTAGAGGATAGAATCTGTAGTTGTCGAAGCTGGTAATTATTTGGGATCCCTTGTCCTCATGCCCGCTCTGCTATATCACATCTTGAACAAGAACCTGATGACTATTTACATAGGTACTACCACAATGAGACATATTTGAAAGCATATGCATATGCTTTACAACCCATAAATGGGTTACATGAGTGGAGAAAATCTGGTATTAAGCTCATGCTTCCACCAGTTGAGAAAACAATGCCTGGTAGGCCAAAGAAGAATAGAGGGAAGGCTAAAAATGAACCGAAAAAAGTGTGGTCTAGACAACTCAGTAGGGCTAGTTTGATTATGAGATGCAGAAAATGTGGTGGTTAGAGTCACAACAGAAGATCATGCAATCAACCTAACACAACTGGACCACAGGTATATCGTAAACACTTTTTCACTATCAAGTTTCAAAATATTTTAATGTAATTTAAGGTTGTGCATTTTTTTTTCAGTTTGGTTCGAGTACAAGAACTAAAAGCCAAAAAAGAATGACATATCAGGATCCTATCAACACACAAGAATCCACTGCAACAAAGAAGATGAAGAAATGAATTGAGGTGTTGTTCTAACTAAACCTTTTGTTTGTTTGTCATTGTATGTAATAGTTGCCTAAGATATTTTTTACATTTCAGGCTTCTAGGACTTGCTTAAAGTTGGTATAACAATGATGGTATATGTAATAAACTGACGTGGTATACCATTACTGCTATAGACAACTATGTGGCTTTAGGATCATTTTGTTAGTTACTTTTGTTCATGGTGCCTACGATTACCCATACAAACAACTATTTTGTATATGACATACAATGTCAAATATCCAATATTTTAGTACATGTAACATTTTCTTGTATCTCCAATTGCCCCCTTTCATTATACTTCTCTCAAATTAGCTACAAACCCAATATTGATACAAAACTAAGTACACATTTTATTATACTTCCCTCAGATTACAAACACCAATTCGAATGTGACAATTTATGTCAACAACAAAGTTTGAAGGTACTAGATATACAAAACACAAAAACATGACACCATAGTTTTCAAATTATAACATTCCTACATAATGTGAAACATAAGATAAATAATAGATTACAAATAAACATTTTCTTATAAAACTCTTTCTCTTTCTTAAGTAATTTATATTTTTGCTTCAAACCCTTATTCTTTGTCCTTAATTCAATGTGATCCACAACATCATATTTGACCTATTTATAATTGTTCTCCTTGCCCACATTTCGCACATTGCCACTCTCAAACATCTCAACATTACTGCTTTTACGACTACATAGGCTCCCACACTTTATAATTTGCTTCCTGGGTCTTGTATTCTCTTTTGCAAGTATTATTTCTCTATCATGTAATTCATGAATTCCTTAATTCGCACTGTTACACAGCTTATCATCATACCACTTAAAAATCCACATCCACCAACTTACAATTCACACAAAAAAGGTCAACATTTTATTATGTAAACCCTAGAATTCACTTAAAAATCCATTGTTAGGACGAAATGTAGCACCAATTTAGTCTAATTGACACAAGAATCAAACAAACTAAAAAAAATCCCCAATTTCATATGAACTCTAAAACAAAATTGCTAAATATATGCTTACTCAAAAATCTAAGCAACCATAATACCTTCTACTTGGGTTTAAATCGCTCCACGAAGTCTCTCTCAGAGCTAACTTGTTGCAGAAACATGTTATTTTCTCTCCATCATAAACGAACTCTCCTTGTGATGAAGAAACCAACTTCGAATAAGACAACTTCTCCATTGATGACTTTCAACCATTGTTTTCAAATAATATTTTTGATTCTTTTACTGACCCATTAGATTTCAAGCTTCGATTTCTACAGAATTTCAGTGGAGAGTGAGAGGATTCAATATTTAGGGTTCTTTGTTTAGAGGCACTTGGATTATTTTATCTGTGTATGTATGTGTTTAAGGATTTTTTATTGTTTTTTTAAAATAATTTTGAAATTATTTACTAATATAAGATATAAGACAAAATAGTGAGATGTCAGCATTTAATTACATTTGGACTGCCACGTTAGTGGTTAATATTGATCATTAGTCAATTAACGACCACGTCAGCATGCTTGTTAAAAATAGGCCAATTTAACAAAAAAAATAAACGTTAGGGATTAAAGTGCTCCAAAAAAAAGAAGATAAAAAGACCAAAGTGACCAAATAGTCAAACATTAGGGCTATTTTAGGCATTATGCCTTGTTTTTATATACTCCTAATACAAGTATACCTCTTGCAAATACTCATTTTTCTTTCTATATATATACATACACACATATATACCATATATGTGGTGAAAATTATACCCCTAATATATTAGGGAAAACTTTGATGAAATTTAATAAAAATTTATTTGAGTTAATTTTATTTGTAATTGATTTTTTGAGTTTTACTCCAAATTGTTATATTGTAATTGCACCCATCTAGCAAATATAATTTAAGTTTAGATATTGTTTTTTGGTTTTGGGACATCCACATAGAGGAAGTCGACACCCCTTATGAAAAGTCTTGGTTTTCATACTATGTTTGGTTGTTTGTGTTAGTGACTACTTTTTAAGCATATGAGAGCATAGACGAATTTAAGGGGGGCAGGAAGGGGCCTTGCGCCGCCCCCTAAAAAAAATTATGCAATTTATCCATTTATGAATAATGAAATTTTAAGTTAATATACGGTAAACTTGCACTTTGGTCTCCTAAAATGAAAAAAATATGTTTAGCCCCTTAAAAAATGATGAAATCATAAATTAATAAATGATCAATTTAGATTCTGACCTCTCAAAATTTTATAATTCAATTCCAATCCCCACTAAATTTTTTTTGGATTCACCCTTTAACGAAAATATGAAAATAGCAAAGAAGATGATTTGATTAAAAGCTTAAAGAATTTGAACACCAATTTAGATTGACCAACAAATTTAAACACCTTCCTAGAGCCTATTGTTACTTCAACATCTCCCCAAATTGGAAATACATGTACTTAAATTGATCACATTTATCACTATAAATATCACGATAAAAGTTCATTTTAGAAAAAAAAATAAATTTCCATTGTGTAATGATTTTCTAACATTTGGTATAAGAATCAAGTTGTGTTATGTTAATTAGTATAAATTGAGGTTCAAATCTATTCTCCCTTACCTTGTGTTTGATTAAATTGATAGAAAGTAATCATTCTTACTCTTGTGCATGTAATATCCCGAAAATTACTACAATAAGAAAGTAGGTATACTTGATATAGTAAAATAAGGAAATAAAGTGACAAAAACCAAAATTTTGATTTATGTCAACATTGGAAAGTATATTATGACATATTAATGCAAGAAAGGACTAATTCGCAAAAGTGAGAAAAGTTTTGTTGCCCATGAGTAAATATTTAAAATTTGAAGGGTTAAAGTGTAAATATAAAAAGTTGAAGGATTAATTGTGCAAATATTTTAAGGGTGGAATGATCTAGAAACTAAGGAAAATGGATGAATTAGGACCAAATTGAATAAGTGAAGAATTATGAGGGACTAAATCGTAATTTTACCAAATTGAGTGATGACTCAAGGATGGAATTTTAAAAGATCATGAAGGGCAAAATGGCCAATTAGAAGGAGAGAGAAATCTAGAAGGCAATGATGATGTTGGAGATATTTTAGATAAATAAACAAATAAATATTAGTTTATAATATTTTATTTGATTTTTTAATGATATTTTATTATTTTATTTAGTATATATATGTGGAAAAAAAGAAAAAAAAAGCCATCATCCCATCATCTTTCCATGCAACCAACGTTAGAAGAGAAGAGAAGAAAGAAAGTTTTGCGTTCTTTACAATTTGGTCATTTCACCAAAAATTCACTATTTTCACCTAGAAATCAAAAGAATTTCCATAGCTTCCAAGAGAGAAAAATAATAAGGAGATAATGGGGAGCTAGAATGTCAAGTTAGATTCAATAAATAGAAGCTGGAGGAGAGAAAATCAAGTTAAAGATTGAAATCAATAGCACAAGGTAAGAACATCAAGATTTCAATATATTTTTAAGTTTGTTATTGTTGAAAAAGCATGGAAATGATGTTATAGTAGAGTTTTCTTAAATAAATTCTTATGTTCTTGATATATTAGTGAAGGGAAATAAGTGAAAATGATGGGAAATATCATAGAGAAAGGGAATTAGGGAGTTATAAACTTAGTAATCAACATCTTGCACTAAAATAGTTTTGGACAGCAGCAGTAGGTTAGCATTGAAAAATCACCATAAATTGTGGAAATCGAATTAGAGGATGAAAAAAATATGGAATTAAAGCTTATTGAGTCTAGTTTCATAGGAATTTAGCGGATCTTAATTTGGAGTTCCGTAGCTCAAGATATAAATAATTTAGTGACTATAACTCAAGTGGACAACTTTGAATTAATATATAAATAAATGGTGGAATTATAGATAATGTTACATATAAGGATATTATACATTAAGGATGTGGAATGGAGAGGATGAGGAGGAAAATAAATGATTATTCAACTAGCATGAGTTCTCATTAAAAATGACCAATTTTCATGTTTTAGGTTCAAGGACTAAATTGAATAAAAGTAATATTTTAAGGGTAAATTGGTAAAATGTCAAAAAGTGACCAAATTGCATGAAATGAATTGTTTTATTATTTAAATTAATAAATTGAATGAAATATTAATTTAGATCAAAATTGGGTGAAATTTTGAGAAAAATAGAAAATTACCAAAATGTCCCTAAATTTTGGTATTTCTGCAATTTAGCCTGGTAAGTTCGTATGAACTATATTTTGTATAATTTTAATTAAAGTGAATGTTATTTGGTGATGAATATTATATAAATATGTATTTTATTATTGGAATTGAATTATTATTGGTAATATGTATAATTATTAGATGCATTGAAATGATTATCGGAAGCTCGATTGGATTGAAAGCTTGTCGGAGATATATCACACTATCCATTGATTTTATCAGTAATTTTGGATGATTTGATTCTGGTTATAATGGCATGAATAAGTTAAATTGGCCAGCGTTAGCTCATTAATGTTTTGATTTTGATTGATTATAAATATGAATGCTTGATGAAATAATGAAATATTTGTAAATTAATTTGTAAACTCTGGTAATGCCCTATAACCCTATTCTGACGATGGATATGAGTTAGGGGTGTTACAGTGCATGTTCTTGAATATGTACATGAAAGGATATTATGTAATTTTGTCAAGTACATGGTTTCAAGAAATAGAATGGCGATATTTAAGTTATTTCTTGGATATGTAATTAGATCATTAGATATGTAATTTCTCTCAATAAAAGTTGAAACCTGACAATCCAAGTTGAAACCTGACCAGTTTTGGAGGGCGAGTAATCACAGACTTTCTTTGTATCAAAAGTATTCAATTAGATTTTAATAAATTAATTAAAAAAACAAGTTTTAAGTTAAAATACATTTAATAAAAACCAAATTCTCAAAATAAAGTAACCTAAATTTTTTTTAATTTCAGAATGCCACACTCATAAATTTATCAGCGTTAATAATTGGATTGAATTTTAAAATTTGAAAAGTTAAGATTAAATTCTTAAAAATAAAAATATAGGACAAAATTTCAAATTTGTAAAAAATATAAGGAGCTATGTCAAATTTTAACCTAATAAAATCACGTTTAAAACATGAGGCAAAAAATTAAACAGAAAAGAAGTTTTATATTAAATTAAGACGGAAAGTGAGGACCCTAAAACTTTTTGACTACTTTTTGGTTACACTAATCAACGGCTCTCAATGGGAAGAGAAAACAAAATTACAGACTTGGGCGCCCTCCACGTAGGATTGGCCCAGCAGCCAGGTTGTAAGAATCTCATGTGATTCCAATTTCACTCCGTGGGTTTTAATTTAAATCTCCTCCCTAGGGAGCGTGTGACTCACTTGTTTTCGAGGAGCAACTATACTCATAATTAATCATTTTTAACCATCTAAGCTCATTCGCAAATATCGCTTTAAGTAAATATGATTCTTGAAGCGTCTGATGCCTAATTAGGGGAGTATGAAGCACGCGCATAAGAGAAAAAGGGAAGTGGAAAGATACGAAGAGATTTATGAATCTAACGCAGAGCCACTTGAATGGTTGTCACCAAGGTGGGCCCGTTGTTGTCTCCTTCCAACCCATTTGCCGGTCGACTTTTGGGTCCATCTGTCTCCGAGTCAACTCAACCCATTGCTTACATTCCATGCATTTTTGTTGAAATTTATATTTAATTTATTATCTATGTTTGTTAAATAAATTGTTTATTATTAAGAAAACCATTTGTGTCATTCTCAAGTATACTTTTTTAGACAAAATTATAAAAGTAACATTGAACTATAATAAAAAGATAATACGTTTCAACGCATTCATACTTATATTTTTTTATATTGACAATAATATTCATATCAATCAAACTATAACTCAATTAGTAAAATATAATATAAAATTTAATTACATTATATTATATTATTCAATTATTAGGTAAATATGAAGTATACTTTATGCTTCAAATTATAAGTATCAACACTCAATAATTTCTTTCAAAGATTGATTGAGAGGAAAAATGAGTCTCTCTTAACATTAAGATTATCACGAGTTTTGATCTAAAATAAACGCATATAAAAAAAAGCTATTCAATATGCAATTTTTCTCATTTAAATAATTAAATTTCTTTTTATTAAATATTTAAAGTTTTGTTTTGTTATCACTTTAAGTACCAACAATTAACTCTATTAAAAAAAACCTCTACACCAATCAAATTATGAAATATGATTTTTAATTAAATAAAATATTTAAAATTAAGATTCAATAAAATTTAAATTTAAAAAAAAAATCATCTCTCGCTCCTTCTCGTTCCATCTTCATCTTCTCTACAACGAAAAATCTACAAAATTTTGAAATAAATTATACTTCAAATTTCTCCCAGTTAAAACAAACCCCAATTTTTAGTATTAAAATAAACCCTTATCTTCTTTGCCATTAAGACAAATCTCCATTTTTAGCATTAAAAAACTCAAAATAGGAAAGAAAAGAAAGCCCTATTTTCTTTCCCAAGCCTAATTTGGATTGAGCCATACCGTAATTAAAGATGTTATTTAAGGTCGACTTACCAGACCGGACAAGTAGCCCCATCTTTGGTACTTCTTATTTACCATATTCAACTTTTATATTCCAATCCCTACAAAAAACTATCTAAGGGGTCAAAATTCAGTTCCGGTCCACAGTTGGAGAGGATTTATATAAAGATTTCTAAAGAAATCTAGAGAGCTTTTACTGCTTTAGTTTGCCGTTGGCCCCCTTTAGTTTTGAGTAGCTACTCACTAAGAGCTACAACTTCTCCCCCGATGTCATTATTTCAACTAACTTGCTGCTGATGACTGCCATAGATGGGGTATGTCCCATATGCGGCTGCGTACATGCCCGGGTCATGAGGTGGTGGCACAGCATACCTATAACCATCGTAGACTTGTCCTCCATAATAAGCTCCACCCCACTGGTTACCATAATCACCTCTAAACTGCATTCTCCAAAAAAATCGTAGACTAAATATGTGATTTATCATAAGTGATGGGCAGGAAGCTTATATGCAAAGGTTTTTAGTTAGTTTCGGAAAATGTCATTCGATCAATACTACTTTCTAGTAACAGGCAGCTTTGACAAACTACTGATGGAGAAAAAAGGGAGTGTGGAATATGGATAGAAAAAGAGACCTGTTTATTTGCCGGGTTGCGACCCCAGGAAAGTCGCACCGTTTGCTTGCCAATTACCATCCCGTTCAACTTTTGCAATGCCTCCTCAGCAATTTTCCTGTTGAGTAACAAATTATATCTTAAAAATAGCAGTCTATTATAGGCAAAGGCCGAAATAGGGCCATAGATTTACCTGTTGGCATATTGTACAAACCCACATCCTTTTCCAACAGGTATTTTAACAGAGACTATTTCACCATACTGAGAGAAAGATTGGCGGAGATCTTCCTCAGTGACGTTTGGGTCAAGCCCTCCAACAAATATCTAAAATAAATAAGATTAGCCAAGGAGCACAAATGGTGATGCTCCTAGAAGTTAAAAGCCGAAAAAAGAAGGAAAAACTCACGGTTGTGTTTGAAGAATCTCCATCAGATTGAGTTGAGTTACCATTTGATGCATAGCCACCTTCCATGAACAAAAG
Source organism: Gossypium hirsutum (assembly GCF_007990345.1). Taxonomy (NCBI): domain Eukaryota; kingdom Viridiplantae; phylum Streptophyta; class Magnoliopsida; order Malvales; family Malvaceae; genus Gossypium; species Gossypium hirsutum. Next base: position 25,521,480 of record NC_053441.1, read on the forward strand.
AAAGAAAAAGTGTCTGGTAAAATCCTCAAAACTTTAAACCGTAACAAGTAACTTTGCCCGGACAGTTTAAAAAATAGATGGTGCAAGAATGAACATAGCAACCAGAAATTAATTCTGTGTAGGGCGGCAGATATAAAACCCGGTAAATAAGCATTTGGGTTTGGCAATTGACCATGGCACTGAAGTTCTTTCACAGTGCCGATCATGCAATGCTACATTTGCCAAAGCCAGTTTTAAGTTTCATGAAAGAAAAAGGGGAGCAAGAAGGTTAATTTTAAGACTCATCCTTTATATAAGGTGAGGTAAAAGGATGTTACAATTATTAAAAAAAAATGATAAAACTTTTTATAATAAAATTTTGAGGCAACCAATTAATTTCTCACGCTATGAAATAAAATCCTTTAGTGATGTCAATTTCAGAACCCCAATTACTATTCTAGAAATTCAGTCATGGCCACTAAAAAAGGAAGCTAATAACTTACGTGATATGATAATAAAATTTGTACCGTGAGTGCATGAGTACTAACTCTCTAATTGTATATTACCAAAAAAATAAAAATAAAAACAAAAACCCCAGACAACTAGCATTTATTGTCCAACAAAGGTACCATTTAATACCAAGATGTTCTTATAACCGAAGAAACGGCAATTAACCAACAAAAAGAGAGGAGGCATAGACAATTATGAAATGTCACCTAAGAACATTTGCTTTTTGATAGATCCGAAGGAACATAAATTCTCCATAAAACTTGAAGAAATTAGAAGTACCAATGCTTGTGAACTTTAAAAAGAAATGCAAGGTAAATAATCAAATACCTTGCAAAGAATACTGTTGCTGATACCCTGAGGATTTCCTCGGAGTCGCGGCACCAATGCGCATCGGCCTGCTTGAACAATATACACCATTCATTTCATTCATGGCTTGTGACCTCTCAGTCTCATCCCCAAACCTCACAAAACCATAACCTTTTGATCGACCAGTATTAGCAACAATAACGACTCTTGCAGCTTTAACAGAAGGATATTTACTAGCAAAAGTTTCATGCAATAGGCTATCAGTAACATCAGCACCTAAATCTCCTACAAAAATAGAAAGATCAGGGCCATTTTCTGAGCGTTTCTCTCCCGTGCTTAAAGTTGCCCAGTTCAGACGGAAAGGTTGATCAGTATTAGGCATCAAAATGCTGCTATAACTTTGGAGAACTTTCTCTGCTGTTGCATGCGAAAAGAATTCCACAAATCCATATCCTTCTGATAGACCAGTCTGCTTATTGCGAATGACTTTAATGGATGCAATCTGCTCAAACAAATTCCAAATTATAAATTTAGGCAGGCAATCAACTAAAACCCTTACTCAAATTTCTTTCTTTAAGATTCTTCCTTTTCTTTCTTCCTTAAGTACCATTGTCATACTTGGTATGAATTTATGCAAAGTTACTGTCACTACCAACCTTACATTCTAACTTGAATTTAACCTCAACATTCATACAAATACAGAATCCTGTAAAAGCAATGCCTTCTCTTAACAGATTTTTTTATATTCCAGACTATATCTTCAGACAGGGTAGAAGTTAATTAATGTTCTTTTTGCTATATTCAAATGGGGAATCGATGTCACACAGTTCACCGGTTGTACTCATGTAAATTCATGGCATTTGATTAGGGTTAAGCATGCAAGAATAGAGCAAATTAATACCGACGCTGATGTACAGATACAATTTTTTCTTTATAACAGTAATTGTGAAGGTTAGCATTTAAAGAAGTATTTTCATACATTAAATTATGACGATCATATTGATTGTCAATGGAGAGGCACGTAAAGAAGTATATTAAAGAAGATTCAATCACATTAATCTATAATCCGTACTAACGATATCAACAGCAGAAAACCGTGAAATATGACAATGTAACTGTTGCGAAAACAGGAGAATATAAATTAGAGCAAATTAGGCACTTAAAAAGAAGCATCTAAATGTGTCAATGAGATTTTGTTCAACCTCGCCAGTGGAAGCGAAACAGCTATGAAGATAGTTCTCGTCCATCCAATGATACAAATCACCAACCCAAACGGTTTTGTTCTCACCGCTACCTCCGCCGGATCCTTGCTGCGCGTGGCCATTGAGATGAAGGTGGTGATAAGGCATGTAGTGCTGAGGTGGAAGTGGCGACGCCACGAAGTGCTGCGGTTGCATCATTTGATGCTGCATTACCATAGCGGCAGCCGGATACTGCATTGCCACCCACTGCGGCTGCGATCGCGGAGGTTGTTGCTGCCGTTGGTTCTGTTCCTGCGACGGTTGCGAATCCGAGCCACTATTTTGCTGCATCCTTATCTTTTTTATTAATAAAAACTGCTAGCACTTATTATCTTAGGAAAATAATATAAATTAAAAAAGATTTGAATGTTTAGTTGAATTGAATCTGAGTTTTAATTTCTTTCTTTCTTTCTTTTCTTTATTCGTTTAGGAAAGGGAAAAAAAAAAAGTTGAATCCGAATGTTTCCACTTTCCAGGAAACAGAAAATAGAAGAGAAAGAAAGTGCGGCTAGGGTATAAGCAGAGGATTTAACCCAAACGTAGTTCTGGTTTTGGCCGTTAGATTAGATAGGTGTTAGTTTGATATCAGCCGTTGATTTTGAGGGGATGCACACGTGATACTGGTTTAAGCCCACTCTCTCACCCTCAATCCGCCGCCAGCTACATGCATTATTTACAGAATCAAAATTATTTTAATAAATGTTTTCCATAAAAGGATGTAGTTTGTCTCCAATTAAAACTTTATCCTTTCCCATCCTCTTATCTTTCTTCCATCACCTAATTAATACGTGCATTCATTGAATTTGGAATTGTAGTGCAATTAATTTAACGCCTTTAAAAAGATAAGATGACTTGAAATAATAGTTTTAAAATATATCTTCTCACGATAAATGATTTTATGAAACAATGATATTATCTATTTTTAATAGTTTAATATTACATCAGTAGTTTTATCTTTAATTTCAAGATTTTTATTTAAATTTAATTTTTGTTCGAATAAAAATATTGAAACTCAAAATGAAAATACTTATAATATAATATTAAATCATTAAAAAAGATATATAAATAACATGATACCATTAAGTTATCTATCCAAAAACAAGCATGACGAATCATAACCAACAATAGTTGGAGGTCATAAGGTTTTGGTTATCTAAAAAGGGTAACTTGAAAAGGTGTAGGCAATTAAAGAAGACAAGACAGCTCCAAACTTTATAATATGTAGATGCCCTAAATAGAAAGATGAAACTTTATATTATATGTAAATAGGAACATAATAGTAGCATTAGTCATTTTAATAATTTATTAATGGAGACAAAGATGCAATTTTCGTGTACTTAATACTACTTTCTCAGCTCATCAAACAACATCATAGGATAGAAGATAGCCTATGAGATTGATTAAAAAGGCTACAAAAGATGATATAAGACATTATTTCAAACAGTGGATATTATAAGATAGCAGTACGTACTTAAAATGAAAATAATATAATATTTCGTGTGATAAATCTAGTTATTCTAGTGACCAGCGCCGGGACTGTGACCGGGAGTCGTGGAACGGAAAGCGTCGGTGCGATAGGCAGCTTTTTGGACATTGTTGACAGTGGCGGATCCATCTGGTAAAACGTCACCCTTGACGTTCACATTTAGACTGGAATGATGATGTGTTTTATGGTCCGCTTTCAAAACCCGGACTTCCTCGGAAAACTTGATCCCGTTAGCAAACAAAAGGACGGCGAGAATGGCAGCGGGTACAATGAGGTTGGTTTTGGCCATTTGAGCGGCTGAAAGAGGAAAAGGTATAGGTATGAGTGATGATGATGAGAAGGAGATGGGTTTAAGCGTTTGGTTTGGCTGGGAATTTATAGAGTTTAATTAGCAGTGGAGTGGAGTGGAGTGGGAATGGCCGTGCTGGCTGGTTTGCAGACTGATGAGTCTTTTTGGTTGTTATGATGGATTGAAAGGACAGGTTCAGTATAATCCCATAGTGTTTAATTGTTGACATCTATGTGTGGTGTTGTACTGCTGCCTGCTTCCTGCATGTCTTGATTCCATGCAGTGTCAACTATTGTTCCCCGTTCTTTCTCTAGATTTGAATTGTTAGACAGCATATACATGCTTGTTGTTGGTGGGAGGAAACTTGCACGTATTTGCTTCCTAGGTCTCACTTCTCAGGTATTGATTTTGCGGTTGCGGATTGTCCAGAAATTAATACAACAAATTCAAAACCTATTGAACTAAATTTAAAGGAAATTTTCCTTTTTTGGTAAATTGTAAATAGGAAGAAGGCGGAGCCTTAGAACATCAGTTTACAGCAAACGACCATAATCTTTGAATACTAGCCTTGGAATTACTGTTAACGTCATGTTTCACGTGCTTAGATAACAAAGTAATTTTATTTGGAGTAAGAGTTATTAAGCACTAAAACCTTTGAAAGTGAGATAAAAGCTGTCACGTCAACAAAAGATTCGTTGTTTCCAAAATTTGTAGATTTAACGTATCAATTTCTTGCAGGTATGAAATTCTTTTCTGTAGTGACTGAGGAATGGCCATAAACAGAAACATAGAAGAGACTAACATGTAACAACAAGTAATCATAATTGTTATCAAAGGAACAGAAAGTGGAAAATCCAAGTGTCTTCCAATTTTCCTTGTCTCTCGTGATTTCTCTGCCATCCTTAAGATTTTCAAACCATCACTGCATACCTTCTTTGACTTCACCATCCCCAGCCCCAGCCCCAGCCTCTGCACACTTTTCCTTTTTCTTTTACATAAAATACCCGTATAACATACTGGATATATATTCTTACATGAGTATCAGGTAATATAGATGCTGGCTCCACAGTAGATGGTTGAAATACAATGTATATATTTCTAGTGGTCTATGATTTTCTTTTATGTTCTTTTTGTTATTTGTTATTGAATGTTTTCAGGATGAGCATTTTGAAGCGTGACAAGGTAGAAGAAGCAAATTGCCAGCAATGGGTGGGTTATTATGATAACGGAAATCAAAGTAGGATTTTGTGGGGCTTCTACTGCAGACCGGAAAATCTTTATCTCCCTTCAAATGGACACATTTCTAGGTCCCATAACCGGCCTCCGACTAGGCCTTGTGTCTAATCCATAGGGGGTGAACCACTTGTATCAACTGACTACCACTAGTCAAGGGGACCCTCTTTTTTTCCATCATAATCAATCTAAATCTTCCTGCATCAACTTCATTTTTCTGGAACACCTCATCATCCTCATCCCTGTTCTTGGATTGGATTCAATCATCCTTGTGAAATTTTGATGCAGAAGAGGATGTAATGTAAAGGAACAGAGTACAGCAGCAGAGTAGACATTCTTGTTAGTCTCATGTCAAGGACTCAAATAACTATAATTTATCTACAAATATTTGACAAAGCTATTGATCTAACTGCAAACGTAAAACAAATGCTTCTTCGATCTTCATCTAGATGATCAGAACACAACATAAATTCTTATTAAAAGTTCTCAACAAGAGGGTAATCTGCATTGTCATACGATAATCCGAAAAAATTTCTTTGTATGTGTCGGACATGGAAACTTAACAAACAACAAACATAATGAAAGTGTCCTAGCTTGGTCTATTCCCACTTGGTTATATCTCTTCTAAAATTTCAAAATAGTACATAAAGTGTCCAATTTTAATCAAAGCCTGCATACTCTTACACCCACTAGGATAAATTCATGGTTTCTTGCATGTTACATTAAAAAGCAAACACCCAAGAACATGAAACATCGCCACTGTCCCACCGTCAAACTTGCTGTTTATTTTCACACATCTTCAGTGGAAACACCAATCGCCACCATTTTCATGTTTTGGAAACAAAGGCTGCTTCCTTTGCTTAGTGCCCCCAAGTAAGAATGTCACCACTAGAGGACATTAATGTCAATGAATGCACGACAGTGGTGCCGATATTCCATTTGTTGGCTGTCCCGACAATCCCGACAACTAGGTGAATGCATTGCCTGCTGAACAGCAAGAAAACACAAACATATTAGCTGAGACCATGAGAAGCTTTGGAAATGTAAGCTAAAGTTCGAGCAAAGAGGAATGTTGGTTTATTTCCAGGATATATCAACATATTTGATGTCACCTTCTAATATCAATTGCATGCAGTGCAAAAGGAGGTCGGTAGAGGAGAACAAGTGGAAAAGGTTATCGGCTTACAAATATACAGTGCATTGATGGGAAACCAATCCTGTTTATAAGATTATCAAACGAACTATCTGCCCCAAAAACTTGAATGACTTTGCTGCTTCTTTCAGGCATTTATTTCGATCATCTCGAGACCAATGCTGCACAGTATAAGCCAGAAATAAGTATGAAGAAAAACCTAGAAAAAAGAAACAGATTATTCTTCCAGTACACAGCAATCTCAATCATCAACCTCGCCAAGCATGTTGAGATTCTTGCGGACATCTTTCAATGATTCTTGCACATCACCCTTCCATTTATAGAACTCTAGTTCCGTTCCTTCAAGAAGCTGATCAGAAACCTAAAGACAATTAAAAATTAGGAAAAAATGATTGGTTTGGTCTCAGAGAATCTAAATCCGGCAAAAAGAACATTATTTTAAGCTCCTGCATGTTCGTTTTTTGCCTTCACTTTGTAGAGAGAGGCGTAGCCTTCATAATTCTCTTTCAGATTAGAGTTTCTTGGAGGACACAATATAAAAGCACATACAAAGAACTCATCTAAGTTCCTAAATATCAAAATAAGAACATTACAAAAGTTTATAGGCTCAAATCCAGAAATACTTTCAATGCTACCACCTCAAGCAATGATAGTAAACACTACTAAACATCATGAGTACCGCATACTGGTATATGTACAATTTTTTCTATGCTTTTCCATGTATATGGAGGGTCCTTGGAGAATCAAATCTTCATACTCGTTTTGAAATTTGTCATACAAAGGTGTCAAACACAAGTACTTCAAGAGAAATGAAGAGTCAGAAGGCAATGACCCTATGCATACCTTCCTTGCAATCACTTGACCGCCAGCTATGTGTGAAAAATAAATATTGTAGAAATGAGACAAGAAAAGTGGGGCACTTTTCTCGGCTAATTCCTCCAAATAATTGACATACGAAACTCCTGGATTGCTAGGTTCTGGAACTACAAGATCTCGTTGGCTGAACCATTCTAGATCTTTAGAAAGCCCTGCTGATCTTTCCAGTCCAGTTTTCCTGAAGTAGGCATCTGCAGCAAATTTCGATGTTAAATTCTCTAGTAATTCAGCAAGAAAGAGTTAAAATTGTGCGACCAACATAATCAATTATATCCACCATGGATTCACTGAACACAAGATGCTAATTCTACATCTACGAATTCAAAACAAGACAAGAAGATATCAATTGAACTCATGCAAGTAGCAGATATTGGTAGCATAAATAAGAAAGCAAAGGGCCACCCCTGTTTATGCAAAGGCTCAAATTTCACTCTAACAAAGCTACTCAAAATCCACAATCAGTAGGCACAGCCACAAAGTTCAATATTATTCTAATTTGACACACATAAAAATGTAAAAGGTACTCCCCAGATAATGGGGAAAAGCAAAGAGAAAAAACAAAGCCAAAAGCACCCATTTTTTTGTAAAGTAATTTGCTAGGAGAAAAAAGAAAACTCACAAGCAACATCATCGGATTCATCAATGATGCGCTCAATAGTGTTGAAGACGAATTTGCTATCAACCAAGTACTTAAGAAATCCTTCCATAGTGGGACTCCAAGTCTCTGCTTCTCCATCACCACCATTTTCATCGCTTTTCACAGTTTCAGAATCATCTTCTTTTTCTTGATCGCTTGGGGTATTTTCAGTGTCGGTTTCAGAGTCAGAAACACAATCGGAACTGACCTTTTTACCTTTAATATTACGAAGTCTCATGGCAACGAATCTCATCTCTTCAGTAATGCCCTCATTCTCTCCAGGGTACTGTTTCCTATACCGCTTCCTCTTCTTCTTCACCGGAAGCCCTGCCATATTGTTGTTATTACCATTAGTGGTGGAAGAAATGGTGGAAGAGTTAGAGCAGCGTAAGATGGTGGGTGGTTTGTCGAGGGTAAGGTATTGTGCTTGGAAGCTGAAGAAAGGGAATGAAACTTGAGAATGACTGAAAGATGCAGTTGGATGAAAGATGGGCGATTTGAAAGCCGAATCCATCGAAAGGTGTTGGCAGAAACAAGACAATCGCATCATCGCCTGGGATGAGAGAAGAGATCAAGAGATGAGGTTTTTAGATGTTATTGGGCTCTTTTGTTGGGAAGCCATTTTCAATAACAAGCTCCTAAATGGACCGTTTTCCTTGAGGTCTGAACATCAGCCAAAAAGCCCAACTAACAAAACACATGTTGTCAGAGCCTGAAAAATAATGGGTTAATATGCAAATTTGCCACGTGGAAATTGAAATTATCAATATTGATATTACTCACGGTCCTTATGAACTAGAGATAATTTTATCACTATATTTTAACTCTATATTTTAACCAGAGATAATATATATTTTTTATTTTATAAGTAGTCTTAAATAATCGACATGTGTCTTTTTTTAAAAATATTTATTTTTTAATATTTGAGTATACCCTTATAGGACATTTGTCAATCCTCTAACCTTATTTATGGAGTCTAAGTACCAATTTTTTTTACTTTTATTTTATTGAATTTTACCACTAAAATTATTTTTATTAAAATTTTAATTTAAAAATACTTTGAAGATAAAATTTAATAAAAATAATTTTTATATTTTACTTAAATATTTAACAATAATATGTTAATTAATATAACATTAAAATTAAGTAAAAATGGTTATTATACAAAAAAATGATTTTTTTTCTGTTACGATATATGTATTTTTATTTTTCAAGTTTTTATTTCATTAAATAGAAATTTTAATTTGTTTTTCTAATATTTATAAGTTAAATTATTATTAATTAATAAAATAAAAATATTTGAAATAATTTTTCTTATCAAATTATGTTTTTAAATCATCAAAAATAATATTGCGTGGTACAATTTAATTTTAAAAAAACTAATTTAGTGGCAAAATTTAATAAAATTCAATCATATAAGAGTTGTACACAAATTTCCTCATATTTTCAAAACATAATGACAAATATCAATATAAACAAAATATAGTGATAAATTTCAATATTCATTACGACTACAAATTTGTACTTTAACCCTTCAATAACATAACACCCCTTGGAGTATTGGTTGAAACTTCTTTGTTAATGCCTCAAGGTTTCAAGTTCAAACATTGATAGTATATTTTAGGTATAATGATAAATTTAACCCTTAACATTTATATATTTTATCAAATTGGCCATTATTTTTTTAATCATATTTAGTTATCAATCTTTTAAAAAGAGTTAAAATTGACCATAAACTTTTTAAAAAGAGTAATTTTTTTTGTTATAGAAATATTAACTAATTTTAAATATGACAACTTACATGATAATCCAAAGGTACTTCATACTATTTTTTTTTAATTTTAAATTTTTTATATATTTTTTAATTATTTATTGATGTGATATATAAGATAAATAGTGTCATGTCAGCAAAAAATACATATAGACTGCCAAGTGGATTACCACGTCAACATCATTGGAAAAAATAATATTTTAGTTAGTATTTTGTTTAAAAAATAATTTAATTCTTTTTAAAAAGTTAATAATCAAATTTAGCTAAAAAAATAATGGCCCAATTGATAAAAGAAAATGTAAACGATGAGGATTAAATATATCATTATGCCTATATTTTAAAATAATTTCATTACAGATTTTACATAAATTATTAAAAGATAAAAATATCAATTATTTATGAAAAAATAGATATTTTACACATTTTCTAAATAAACTTTTGCCTAAAACTTCATGATTGGAATATTTTACAAGCATATAGAGTACAAATTTTATACCGACCTAAGTAAATGCTGAAATCGAATATTTTTATGTATAATCGTGTGTTGGCTTGATAGTTCAGGTTATAGTAATAGAATTGGTGTAACATCTTCTTATAATATTATAATTATTTTAAACTTTAATATTGGCTTTTAGGCACTCATTAAGGAATATTTCTTAAATGAGACCTGACTCTACATCCAAATATCATAAAAGAAAGATAAAATCTAGACGTAAGTTGGGTTGTTTGATGTGTTGAGAAAATCAATGTTTGAACAGTGTAGTCAAATTCTTGAAGAAACAATAATTGATGAGAAGATTCTTAACTGATAAACATATGTTGGGGGCCATCTTGAATTGATTCTCCATCACTTTAACCTTCACTGATATTCTTCAGCAAGATTAGCTTTTATCGTAAGGAATTTTTACATGGGGACAACGAAAGCTATTGAGAGCAATACAGCATAAATTCTGCAGTTTTAATGGAGGCCTTTTATTTTTATTATACTTTAATCAGGATATTTCACATTCAACATCTAGTAAGAAATTCGAGCTTTTTTCTTTTCATTCGTCGTTTTGTGGATTGGGAGACTGACTTCCTATGTCGAATGTTGCAGGGTTGAATATTTCTTCATTCCCTCTTTCCCAAAGTTATTTTCGAGTTAAAATGTTTCAGAACAACAACTCAGAAATGAATCCTGGTGGAGTTGTTAACTTTTCCAATCAATTGTTTGGAAACAGAGAATCATATTTCAGAACAATGTTCCCCATTTATGGATTGTTTAAAGTTCAGAAAATCTGTGAAAAACCCTTGGACTCAGAAACTTGGAAGATGTTAAACTCTAAACAACAAAGAACAAGTCCTAATATACTTAAATATATTATTATACCTGAAGTACACAAAATACATTATCAAAGGCAAACTGGATCTTAATTACATACTGATTGTATATTATATGACTGCGTCACTACCCAGATAATTGCTACTTCATTGATACAGTACACTAGTGAGTTTTTCTATATATATTCTGAGTTACTTACGAATCTAGTATTTACCTTTGATTTTATAATGTTGTGCGGAAGCGTGTAAAAGAGTAAAATTATTATACTAAAAAATCACACTAAATTCAATTCCCAGAAAAGAGAGGTGGATCACAAGGATCGCTTAAGTACCAGGTCTTTCCTAGCCAGATATCCCTCAATCATAATTTAATAGCACAATAAATCACTACAATCACACTCACAATTCATGCAGAATAATACAATAAAGAACACAATAATTTAACGAGATTCTGCAAATTTTGCCTACGTCCTCGGGCACTACCAAATATATTTCACTTCAAAATACAAGTGAGAATCTACAAAGAGAGAGAGAGAGAGAACAATGCCTTAAGTAGAGAATGGAAAATATGGGATACAGAACGAGTAATGGTTATGCCTATTTATAGTTGAGGTTTAGGGATCAATTTGCAAAGTCACTTTACAATTAGGGACCAAATATTGCAAATATCTCATATTTCTTATGCCAATATCTCGATACTCATATCTTTGACTTTCCAATATTTGATACCCATATCTTTGACTTTCCATTATTTGATACCCATATCTTTGACTTTCCATTATTTGATACCCATATCTTTGATTTTCCATAAATATGGATGATTGCCAATAATCTCCACCTTGAAGATTTGATTCGAATAATCTTATCTTCACACAATTCTCTCTGCCTTTGTCAACAACACTTGATAGTGCCTTCTTCAACTATTAAACATGCAGAATATTGATCAAGTTCAAACAATGTTCGAACTTGATTGTTGTTACCACATTGGTCATGATATCTGCGGGATTATCTGCAGTCTTAATCTTCTGAAGGTGAATTTTCCCCTCATCAATAATTTCTCGCACAAAATGGAAACGTACGTCGATATGCTTTGTACGTGTATGATAGATTTGATTCTTTGCTAAATGAATAGCACTTTGACTATCACAATACACGTTAATATGCTCCTGAACCAATCCCAAGGTTTTAACCATACCTTGTAACCAAATAGTTTCCTTTACAGCCTCTGTTACAGCCATGTATTCAGCTTCTGTGGTTGACAACGCAATAGTAGATTGCAATGTAGACTTCCAACTTATTGGTCCTCTAGCAAGTGTAAACACATAGCCAGTGGTTGATCTTCGTTTGTCAAAATCACCGGCATAATCAGAATCAACGTACCCAATAACACCTTTACCAAGTGTAGTATCCTACTTGAACAGTAATCCAATATCCATGGTCTTCTGAATATACCTTAGAATCCATTGCACAGCTTGCCAATGTCCTTTTCCAGGATTATGTATATACCTGCTCACTATACTAACTGCTTGTGAAATGTCGGGTATTGTACACACCATTGTATACATCAAGCTATCTACTGTATTAGAATACGGAACTTGTAACATGTATTCTTGTTTCGTATTCGTCGAAGGAGATAATTGTGCAGAAAGCTTGAAATGAGAAGCCAACGGGGTACTTACAACTTTTGTCTGCTCGTTCATGGCAAACTTCTGTAGTACCTTCTTCAAGTATTGCTTCTGAGACAAACTAACTCTGCCATGAGCTCAATCCCTACATATTTCCATGCCAAAAATCTTTTTAGCTTCACCTAGATCTTTTATCTCAAACTCAAGGTTGAGTTGAGTCTTCAATCTCTCAATTTCAACTTTACTCTTAGATGCTATCAACATATCATCAACATATAAGAGCAAGTATACGAAAAATCCTTCTTGTAGCTTCTGAAAATACACGCAATGATCAAATTTACTTCTTGTGTGCCTTTGTCCTTTCATGAACTGATCAAATCGCTTGTACCACTGCCTCGGGGATTATTTCAATCCATAAAGTGACTTTGTCAATTTGCAAACCCAATTTTCTTTACCAGTAGCAACCTTGAATCCATCTGGCTGAGTCATATAGATTTCCTCTTCCAAATCACCGTGTAAAAATGTAGTCTTCACATCAAGCTGAACTAGTTTAAGATCATATTACGCAACCAAGGCTAGCAAAATCCGAATAGATGAATGCTTCACAATTGGAGAAAACACTTCATTGTAGTATATTCCTTCTTTCTGAGTGTAACCCTTTGCTACCAATCTAGCCTTTTATCGAACTTCATTTTTACCAGGAAATCCTTCCTTCTTTGTCTATTCCCATTTGCATCCAATTGCCTTTTTTCCTTTGGGTAGTGTCACCTACTCCCAAGTCTTATTTTTATGAAGAGACTGCATTTCTTCATTCATAGCTTGCTTTCACTTTACACTATCAGGGTTACTTTTTGCTTCTGTGTAAGTAGAAGGAACATCATCATCTGCAATTAGAAGTGCATAGGCCACCATATCATCAAAGCGAGCAGGCATACGAATCTCTCTTCTTGGCCTCGTATATGCAATTGAATCATGTTTCTGTAGAAGTTCTTGGGTCAAAACTTCTTCATCATTTGTTCCTTCAATATTAGCTGAATCATCATTAACCTTTTCAAGCTCCACCTGCTGCAAAGTGCCACTGGTTTTGTTATCCTTTTATGAATCCTTGTTCTTCATCATGGTTGATTCATCAAAATTCACATCTCTACTGAAAACAATCTTCCTTGTATCAGGACACCAGAGACGGTATCCTTTTACTCCACCAGTTATACCCATGAATAATATTTTTTTTGCTCTTGGGTCTAACTTAGATTCTTTTACATGATAATATGCAGTGGAACCAAAAATATGTAAAGAATCATAATCAGTAGCAGGTTTACCAGCCCACCTCTACATAGGAGTTTTTCCATTTATTGCAGCTGATGGCAACCGGTTAATTAGATGGCACGCATATGTAACTGCCTCAGCCTAAAATTTCTTTCCCAATCCAGCATTGGACAACATACATCGAACTTTCTCTAGTATAGTCTGATTCATACGTTCTGCCACCCCATTCTGTTGTGGTGTATCTCGAATAGTGAAGTGTCGCGCAATGCCCTCATCTTGACATACTTGTAGAAATAGATCATTCTTGTACTCAGTACCATTGTCTGATCGAAGTCATTTGACCTTTCGACCAGTCTGGGTCTCCACCATCTTCTTCCATTTCAGAAATGCATCCAAAACTTCATTTTTTTTCTTTTCATTAGATACACCCATACTTTTCTTGAATAATCATCAATAAAAGTAACAAAAAAGTGCATACCTCTCAAAGAAGCCACTTTAGTAGGTCATCACACATCACTGTGAACGTAGTTCAGAATTTCTTTTGTATTGTGAATTGCTAAACCAATTTTATCCTCGCCTGCTTGCCCAAAACACAATGTTCACAGAATTCCAATTTGTAAAAATTTGCACCTTTCAATAAGCCTTGCTTCGCCAAGCTCTGAATTTGTAAAGCTTTTTCACCAGCATGTCCCAATCGTATATGCCATAACCTGGTAGCCTTTGAATCTGCATCTTTCGCAGAAGTTGTTGATGTTGATCCAATAACTGTACTTCCATTTAAATAGTACAGGTTATTCCTTCTTGTGCCTTTCATCACCGTCAATACCCCAGCTACTACCTTTAGTAATCCATCTCTCAAAGTGATTGTGAGCCCTTTAGATTCTAGGACCCTAATGAGATGAGATTTTTCTTCAAGCTAGGTATGTAGCGAACATCTGTCAAGACTTGAATTGAGCCGTCGTGATTCTTCAATTGGATTGTACCTACTCCCATTGTCTTACAAGCTTTGTCATTGCCCATAAAAACAACTCCACCTTCTAGTTCTTTAAGACTAGAAAACCAGTCCTTATTAGGACACATATGGTAAGTACATCCTGAATCCAAAATCCACTCATCTGTATGACATGCCATTGCCATGCCAACCAAGCTAAAGTCTGACTCTTCATCATGCTTCATTACACATACATCAGAAATAGCCTTGCCCTTTTGTAACTTAGGATAATTCTTTTTCCAATGCCCTTTCTCACGACAAAAAACACATTCATCTTTGGCAGGTCTCCCTTTGGACTTACTCCTTCTACCAGATTTGTTGCTGTGCGAACGACCTCTTATTGTTAAGACTTCTATAGTTGTATCTCTGTGATCTTTTTTTATCTTTCTTTCGAGTCTCAGATCTATACAACGCATTACAGACTGCATCAAATGTGATCGTATCTTTCCCATGAAGCAATGTGGTGGTAAGATGATCATATTCATTAGGAAGAGAATTCAACAACAGTAATGCCTTGTCTTCATCTTCAAATTTCTCATCCAAATTTAGCAAGTTTGTCAAAATTTTATTGAATGAGTTCACACGGTCATTCATCGACATACCAGGTGCATACGTGAATCGATAAAGTTTCTTTTTTCATATAAAGCATATTTTCAAGACTTTTTGTTAAAAACTTTTCTTCCAGTGTATCCCACAACTTCTTCACTGATGTCCCCCTCATGAAAGAGTACTTCTGCTCTTTGGCCAAACATAGGTGAATTGTTCCACATGCTTGTCTATTAATCTTAGCCCACTCATTGTCATCCATCTTGCCAGGTTTTTCTTCAAGGGTTATATCCAGCTCTTACTGACATAAGACATACAGGATCTCACATTGCCACATACCAAAGTTATTGGTACTATCAAATTTCTTTACTTCAAATTTTGCATTGGTCACAGTAGTCTTTGCTGATGACGATACCTTTTCCATTTTTCTCATCAATCCCAACTATTGTACGTGAACAGTACCGTGAATGATCGTATTCCCCAAGTACGAATCTAGCTTTGATACCAATTGTTATGCGGAAGCGTGTAAAAGAGTAAAATTATTGTACTAAAAAATCACACTAAGTTCAATTCTCAGGAAAGAGAGGTGGATCACAAGGATCGCTTAAGTACCAGGTCTTTCCTAGCCAGAATATCCCTCAATCGTAATTTAATAGCACAATAAATCACTACAGTTACACTCACAATTCATGCAGAATAATACAATAAAGAACACAAGAATTTAACGAGGTTCTGCAAATTTTGCCTATGCCCTCGGGCATTACCAAATATATTTCACTCCAAAATACAAGTGAGAATCTACAAAGAGAGAGAGAGAGAGAACAATGCCTTAAGTAGAGACTGGAAAATATGGGATACAGAACGAGTAATGGTTATGCCTATTTATAGTTGAGGTTTAGGGATCAACTTGCACAGTCACTTTACAATTAGGGACCAAATATTGCAAATATCTCAGATTTCTTATGCCAATATCTCGATACCTATATCTTTGACTTTCCATTATTTGATAACCATATCTTTGACTTTCCATAAATATGGATGATTGCCAATATGTAAGAATCCAAGGCATATTTAACAAGCTGGTCCAGTAATCAGACTCAATGATATAGCCATCACCGTCTTTGTCAGCTATGTGAAACGTACGTTGAGTTCTATAAGCAGGCCAACGTAATTGAAGCTTCCGAAACCAGCCTTCACCTCGTACCAACTAAGCCTTCCATCGTTATTGGCGTCACGACGCTTCTCTGCATAATCGTCTTTTAATGTCTCTGGAAACCTTTTATCTGTTTTGCGGAAGAAGAAAACCATTTCTTTTTTTCTTGCAACAAAACAAAAAGAAACAACTTGTGACAAACATTATTTCCAAAAGTTTAAGAGGGTTTCAACTTCTACTTATATATATACAAACACATAAAAGTACATAGTTCCAGGTGTTCGTGCATTGTAACTATAACTTGTGAGTTGTAAAGACAGTAATGCAGATATACATGGTTTCACTATACCTTTACCTGAACGATGGGTTGGATTATTCACATTCGTCCAAAAAGTCCTTTCGATATTTAAAAAAAATTCAAATAAAAAAATTAGACTTTTTAAATTTTAAAATATGCGATAAATTTGGTTCCACATTTTTAAATTGTTTTATTTCATCTGTGGAAGTGTTTTAGGGTAGGCCAAACTTTTATAGATATATTTAAGTTTAGTCTAATTAAAAATATTATATATAAAAAGTTTTAAAGAAGGTTATTTTATTCAATTAGTTTAAATGTATCCACTAGGGATGATAATGGAGCAAGGTGAGAGTAGATATTGTTACTCCATCATTACTCTAAACTTGGCATACTCTCTATCCATCCTCGATCTACCTTACCCTACTCCACTTCACTTCAATATATTTTTTACTATTTATTTTTAATATTTTTAATATTTTTAAATACAAATAAATATTTTAATATAATTATTTAAAAACATTTAAATAAGAAATATATAAATTTAAATATTTTTATACTTTTATCTTTTTAAGAATTATATATCTAAAGATAAAATGATAATTTCATTTAGTAAAATGAAGCTAGATGAGACAAACAATTATCATAATCGTTTTATACCTACCGTCTAAAAAAAATCAACCGACCTGCGCCTCTCCACATCCATTGTTCGAAAAGAAAAATCTACTCAATTCGATGCGGATGGATTTGGAAACGATGGATATTATAAATCTAACTCAAGTTTTCTTCAAAGCTTTGATATTTCTTTAATGAGATTTGGAGGAAGAGCTCGAAGTTATGTGGAAGCCAAAGAGTTTAGAAATAAAAATGAATTGTTGAGTAAGATGAAGGAATTCTGGTCTCTGTTGCCACCGGAAACTCGAACGAAATTTTTTACAGATGTGAAACTTGCAAAAATATTTAACTTTACAGTCTCAAATCAGGTCCTAATATGCTTCATATTATGATCCAACTATAGGAAATACGCAGAATACACACACAAACACTAACAGCAGCTTAATTACATATATAATATTAGTTGAGGCAGTGGATATTTATAGATATGATCTAAATCAATCTAAGTTTGATGGTGCCTGGGTAACACTCCAAAACATAAGTAACAAGCTTGTCGAGCTCATCGCCGACGTTGATGTAGCCATCGTGGTTTTGATCAGACATTTGGAAGGCACGATGGGTTCTATATACCGGAAAACGAGAGTGAAGGCGTCGAAAACCTGCTTTTACTTCTTCCCAGCTAAGCCTTCCGTCGTTGTTGACATCGCAACGCTTGAATAGCTTCACTAATTCATCGTAATCTTCTTTGGGAGGTAAATCTTTGTGCTTTGTTTCTGTTCTTTTATTGAAGAAAAACACCATTTTTTTTCTCTCTTGCGCTGCAAGCAAGTAAAAGAGAAACACAAAGTAATCGTGAAAGTTTGAAACACTACTTTCTTCGGTTTAAGTTTAAAATGGTTTATCATTTACTTATATATAAACATTCTGCCATATATTTTTATTTTTATATTAGTTTATAAGCTATTGAAGGAATTTTTCATGGGTACATCAATCTTCATGTTCAAGATGCTTTTGTCTTCGTATATCTTTTCATGTTATATAACTTTTTGGTTGTGCTGAAACTGTTTTTTTTCTAAGTCAAGCCCTAGTTTATCTTTATTGGAGGAACCAGTAGAGTTGGTTCAGGTTGAACATTTATCTTAAAAAATAATTTAAAATTTTAAGATAATAATATTTAAGAAATTAAGATGTTTATATATAAAATAAATATTAAATTAAAAATAATATAAATATTTTGAATATATATATAAGCGCCCTAAATTGAGTTTTAGCCATTTCTTTACAAATAGAAATAGACTCGAACAAAATTTTAGATACATATTTCGAGTTAAGATTTTGACAAAAAAATAAAATACATATCAGGATTAAACTCGACAGGAATCAACTAGCACGTGTTACGGGAGGAAACTTTTTTTAAGAAAAAGCAGCTTTATTAGAGAGAATAAGTCCATTAAAACAGGGTAACATCATCTTTGTTGTGCGGAAGCGTGTAAAAGAGTAAAATTATTGTACTAAAAAATCACACTAAGTTCAATTCCCAGGAAAGAGAGGTGGATCGCAAGGATCGCTTAAGTACCAGGTCTTTCCTAACCAGAATATCCCTCAATCGTAATTTAATAGCACAATAAATCACTACAATCACACACACAATTCATGCAGAATAATACAATAAAGAACTCAAGAATTTAACGAGGTTCAGCAAATTTTGCCTACGTCCTCGGGCACTACCAAATATATTTCACTCCAAAATACAAGTGAGAATTTACAAAGAGAGAGAGAGAGAGAGAAAATAATGCCTTAAGTAGAGAATGGCAAGTTTGAGATACAGAATGAGAGATGGTTATGCCTATTTATAGTTGAGGTTCAGGAATCAACTTGCAAAGTCACTTTACAATTAGGGACCATATATTGCAAATATCTCAGATTTTATTATGCCAATATCTCGATACCCATATCTTTGACTTTCCAATATTTGATACCCATATCTTTGACTTTCCAATATTTGATACCCATATCTTTGACTTTCAATTATTTGATACTCATATCTTTGATTTTCCATAAATATGGATAATTCCCAATAATCTCCACCTTGAAGATTTGATTCGAGTAATCTTATCTTCACACAATTCTCTCTGCCTTTGTCAACAACACTTGATAGTGCCTTCTTCAACTGTTAAACATGCAGAATATTGATCAAGTTCAAACAATGTTCGAACTTGATTGTTGTTACCACATTGGTCATCATATTTGCGGGATTATCTGCAGTCTTAATCTTCTGAAGGTGAATTTTCCCCTCATCAATAATTTCCCGCACAAAGTGGAAACGTACATCGATATGCTTTGTACGTGCATGATAGACTTGATTCTTTGCTAAATGAATAGCATTTTGACTATCACAATGCACATTAATATGCTCCTGGACCAATCCCAAGGTTTTAACCATACCTTGTAACCAAATAGCTTCCTTTACAGCCTCTGTTACAGCCATGTATTCAGCTTCTGTGGTTGACAACGCAACTGTAGACTGCAGTGTAGACTTCCAACTTATTGGTCCTCCAGCAAGAGTAAACACATAACCAGTGGTTGATCTTCGTTTGTCCAAATCACCGGCATAATCAGAATCAACGTACCCAACAACACCTTTACCAAGTGTAGTATCCTGCTTGAACAGTAATCCAATATCCATGGTCTTATGAATATACCGTAGAATCCATTTCACAGCTTGCCAATGTCCTTTTCCAGGATTATGCATATACCTGCTCACTATACTAACTGCCTGTGAAATGCCGGGTCTTGTACACACCATTGCATACATCAAGCTACCTACTGCATTAGAATACGGAACTTGTAACATGTATTCTTGTTCCGTATTTGTCGAAGGAGATAGTTGTGCAGAAAGCTTGAAATGAGAAGCCAACGGGGTACTTACAGCTTTAGTCTGCTCGTTCATGCCAAACTTCTGTAGTATCTTCTTTAAATATTGCTTCTGAGATAAACTAACTCTGCCATGAGCTCTATCCCTACATATTTCCATGCCAAGGATCTTCTTAGCTTCATCTAGATCTTTCATCTCAAACTCAAGGTTGAGTTGAGTCTTCAATCTCTCAATTTCAACTTTACTCTTAGATGCTATCAACATATCATCAACATATAAGAGCAAGTATACGAAAAATCCTTCTTGTAGCTTTTGAAAATACACGCAATGATCAAATTTACTTCTTGTATACCTTTGCCCTTTCATGAACTGATCAAATCGCTTGTACCACTGCCTTGGAGATTGTTTCAATCCATAAAGCGACTTTGTCAGTTTGCAAACCGAATTTTCTTTATCAGCAACCTTGAATCCATCTGGCTGAGTCATATAGATTTCCTCTTCCAAATCACCGTGTAAAAATGCGGTCTTCACATCGAGCTGAACTAGTTCAAGATCATATTGCGCAACCAAGGCTAGCAAAATCCGAATAGACGAATGCTTCACAACTGGAGAAAATACTTCATTGTAGTCTATTCCTTCTTTCTGAGCGTAACCCTTTGCTACCAATCTAGCCTTGTATCGAACTTCATTTTTATCAGGAAATACTTCCTTCTTTGTATATACCCATTTGCATCCAATTGCCTTCTTTCCTTTAGGTAGTGTCACCAACTCCCAAGTCCTATTTTTATGAAGAGACTGCATTTCTTTATTCATAGCTTGCTTTCACTTTACACTATCAGAGTTACTTCTTGCTTCTGTGTAAGTAGAAGGAACATCATCATCTGCAATTGGAAGTGCATAGGTCACCATATCATCAAAGCGAGCAGGCATACGAATCTCTCTTCTTGGCCTTCTATATGCAATTGAATCATGTTGTTGTAGAAGTTCTTGGGTCGAAACTTCTCCATCATTTGTTCCTTCAATATTAGCTGGATCATCATTAACCTTTTCAAGCTCCACCTGCTGCAAAGTGCCACTGGTTGTGTTATCCTTTTGTGAATCATTATTTTTCATCATGGTTGATTCATCAAAAGTCACATCTCTACTGAAAATTATTTTCCTTGTATCAGGACACCAGAGACGGTATCCTTTTACTCCACTAGTTATACCCATGAATAATGCTTTCTTTGCTCTTGGGTCTAACTTAGATTCTTTTACATGATAATATGCAGTAGAACCAAAAATATGTAAATAATCATAATCAATAGCAGGTTTACCAGCCCACCTCTCCATAGGAGTTTTTCCATTTATTGCAGCTGATGGCAACCGATTAATTAGATGGCACGCATATGTAACTGCCTCAGCCCAAAATTCTTTGCCCAATCCAGCATTGGACAACATACATCGAACTTTCTCCAGTATAGTCCGATTCATACGTTCTGCCACCCCATTCTATTGTGGTGTATCTCGAACAGTGAAGTGTCGTACAATACCTTCATCGTGACATACTTGTAGAAATGGATCATTCTTGTACTCAGTACCATTGTTTGATCGAAGTCGTTTGACTTTTCGACCAGCCTGGGTCTCCACTATCTTCTTCCATTTCAGAAATACATCCAAAACTTCATTTTTCCTTTTCATTAGATACACCCATACTTTTCTTGAATAATCATCAACAAAAGTAACAAAATAGTGCATACCTCCCAAAGAAGCCACTTTAGTAGGTCCCCACACATCATTGTGAACGTAGTCCAGAATTTCTTTTGTATTGTGAATTGCTAACCAAATTTTATCCTCGTCTGCTTGCCCAGAACACAATGTTCACAGAATTCCAATTTGCAAGAATTTGCACCTTTCAACAAGCCTTGCTTCGCCAAACTCTGCAAAGCTTTTTCACCAGCATGTCCCAATCGCATATGCCATAACCTGGTAGCCTCTGAATCTGCATCTTTCGTAAAAGCTGTTGATGTTGATCCAATAACTGTACTTCCATTTAAATAGTACAGATTATTCCTTCTTGTGCCTTTCATCACCGTCAATACCCCAGCTACTACCTTTAGTAATCCATCTCTCAAAGTGATTGTGAGCCCTTTAGATTCTAGGACCCCTAATGAGATAAGATTTTTCTTCAAGCTAGGTATGTAGCGAACATCTGTCAAGACTTGAATTGAGCCGTCGTGATTTTTCAATTGGATTGTACCTACTCCCATTGTCTTACAAGCGCTATCATTGCCCATAAAAACAACTCCACCTTCTAGTTCTTTAAGTCTAGAAAACCAGTCCTTATTAGGACACATATGGTAAGTACATCCCGAATCCAAAATCCACTCATCTGTATGACATGCCATTGCCATGCCAACCAAGCTAAAGTCTGACTCCTCATCATGCTCCGCTACACATGCATCAGAAATAGCTTTACCCTTTTGTAACTTAGGACAATTCTTTTTCCAATGCCCTTTCTCACGACAAAAAGCACATTCATCTTTGGCAGGTCTCCCTTTGGACTTACTCCTTCTACCAGATTTGTTGCTGCGCGAACGACTTCTTACTGTTAAGACTTCTGTAGTTGTATCTCTGTGATCTTTTTTATCTTTCTTTCGAGTCTCAGATCTATACAACGCACTATAGACTGCATCAAATGTGATTGTATCCTTCCCATGAAGCAATGTGGTGGTAAGATGATCATATTCATCAGGAAGAGAATTCAACAACAGTAATGCATTGTCTTCATCTTCAAATTTCTCATCCAAATTTAGCAAGTCTGCTAAAATTTTATTAAATGAGTTCACATGGTCATTCATCGACATACCGGGTGCATACGTGAATCGATAAAATTTCTTTTTCATATAAAGCCTATTTTCAAGACTTTTTGTTAGAAACTTTTCTTCCAGTGTATCCCACAACTTCTTCGCTGATGTCTCCCTCATGACAGAGTACTTCTGCTCTTTGGCCAAACATAGGCGAATTGTTCCACATGCCTGTCTATTGATCTTGGCCCACTCCTTGTCATCCATCTTGTCAGGTTTTTCTTCAAGGGCTATATCCAGCTCTTGCTGACATAAGACATCCAGGATCTCACATTGCCACATACCAAAATTATTGGTACCATCAAATTTCTCTACTTCAAATTTCGCATTGGTCACAGTAGTCTTTGACGATTACTTTTCCATTTTTTTCTCCTCAATCCCAACTACAGTACGTGAACAGTGCCGTGAACGATCGTATTCCCCAAGTACGAATCTAGCTCTGATACCAATTATTGTGCGGAAGCGTGTAAAAGAGTAAAATTATTGTACTAAAAAATCACACTAAGTTCAATTCCCAGGAAAGAGAGGTGGATCGCAAGGATCGCTTAAGTACCAGGTCTTTCCTAACCAGAATATCCCTCAATCGTAATTTAATAGCACAATAAATCACTACAATCACACACACAATTCATGCAGAATAATACAATAAAGAACACAAGAATTTAACGAGGTTCAGCAAATTTTGCCTACGTCCTCGGGCACTACCAAATATATTTCACTCCAAAATACAAGTGAGAATTTACAAAGAGAGAGAGAGAGAGAGAAAATAATGCCTTAAGTAGAGAATGGCAAGTTTGAGATACAGAATGAGAGATGGTTATGCCTATTTATAGTTGAGGTTCAGGGATCAACTTGCAAAGTCACTTTACAATTAGGGACCATATATTGCAAATATCTCAGATTTTATTATGCCAATATCTCGATACCCATATCTTTGACTTTCCAATATTTGATACCCATATCTTTGACTTTCAATTATTTAATACTCATATCTTTGATTTTCCATAAATATGGATAATTCCCAATAATCTTCTTCACGTAAGAGAATAATTTTGTTTTGTTGTCAGCAAATTAGGTCAAGGTCTTAGGTTTTCATATACTGTCTTAAACTCTGTGTTAATTTCGACATAAAATATTTTATACATTCATCGCTGAAAGTAATATCTGCCTGCGGAATCATATGGAAAAACCAGTCTTATGTTAATTAAATTTGTTTTTTTTTTCTTGAAATGGAAAAATCGGTATTATTTAATTTCTTAATGTGCAGCATAATCTTTGCAAAACGAAAATTAAGAGAACTATTTTACGCAAGTAAGAATTATTCTTCCTCTCATAAATTTAAGACACAATGTTCAATGCTGAAAGTTTCAGACAATCAGAGATTCAGACATAAACTGTTTTAGAAAAGTTTTTTCCCATTGTTTGCATGGTGTTAGATTTTGTAAAACACCATTAACAATCTTTAAGCGTCAACAATCTTTCTTTCTTCCTTTCAATTTCTTTTTTCTTTCGATGGAAGGAAACTCGAAAGACTTTAGAGTTTGTAACACTTCTATCTTACATTCAAGTTAAAATTACATACTCTTCATTTCATAGACTAAGAAACACTCAAAGTACAAAGCTCAAACTGCAGCTACATCATCAGTACCTAAAAGCTTCATTGATAACCCTTCATGGTGGATTGTCCGAATATGTACATACATATATAATGCTACATCACTACCTAAAAGCTTCGCTGATAACTCTTCATGGAGGATTTTCCTAATATATACATATCTATTTGGTCAATCTAAGTGCTACGCTGCCTTCGTAACAGTCCAAGACATAATCAACAAGCTCGTCGAGCTCTGCCTCGCTGATGAACCCATCCCCGTTTTTGTCAGCCACCTTAAACGCACGTTGAGTTCTAAAACCAGGAAAACGAGACTGAAGCCTTCGAAAACCTGCTTTCACTTCGTCTTTGCTAAGCTTTCCATCATTGTTGACGTCGCAGCCCTTGAATAAACTCAGTATCTGCTCATGTTCAGCTAGCAAAGATGGTGATACACTTTTCTTAAAAAAAACCATTTTCTCTTTACCCAACCAAATGGAAGAAGAAAATGTATATGTAAAGATGCTATTTTAGCTTCGGTTGTATACGTCTGAAGTGGAGAGAATATCTGCTTATATAGAAAACTGATTATGCAACTTTTATTGTTTAATTCTATTATTCTTCTTCTTATGAATCATTATTGATTTTTTTTTTAGTTTTTAAATTTTAGTACTAATCATAGCATTTAAATTTATTAACTTATTTTATCAAAAAATAATTATTAACTTATGCTCTTTTTAAAATTCTAGGTAATTAAATTATACTTATTTTTTTATATTGATACTTACTTTTATTTTTTTTGGTCACAAATGGTACCTAAACTATTCTTCCGTTACCCAATTTAAACCAAAGTGTTATATTTGTTAAAAAAAGTTTTAACCAAAAATTGTCAAAAGTATTTTTAATTTTTTTTTCATTTTCCTTTTACATTATTTCTCTCTCTTTATTTTTCTATTTTTCCTTTATTCTTTGTTTATAATGTCTGGCAATGCCAACAATGCTTGAAATTTTCTCTCTTGAGGTCAAGACAATGGCGATTAATTCTATTTTCGAATCTCACCGCTTACTTACTTGATTTGATGGGATCGCAAAAGTTTTTTCATCAATAAAAATTAATATTTTCAGAACTAGATCAGTTGATTGAACTGTGAACCAATCGGAGTATAGGTCTAAATTAGATAGGAGGAGAATTGATTAACCTGCAAACCATACACACTGGTTGAACAGGGCTAAAAATCTAGTTGAACTAATTTTTTCTATTTTTTAAAAAGATTTTTATTTTTATAATTTTTTTAAACTTATTTAATCAAACCAAACAAACCGCTCATATTAAGAATTGGTGACTTGAATGGTTAAATTATTGGTCCAATTCTAAAAACATTGATCAAAGTCATGAAGCCAAAAGCCAAGATGAGAGGAAGAAAAAGGAAAAAGATATAAAGTAAAAAGAATATAAAGTTTTAAAGAGGCTTTTGAAAAATTTAAAATAATGGACTAGTAGAGGAGGATGAGATAAGTTTGTCGATATCTAGAATGGCAAAGAATGACGATTTTAGTGGTGACCTGACATGCAGATGAAACTCCAAAAGGTTTTTTTGAGAAGATGATGAAATTAAATAAAAAGAAACAAATAAAAGTTAGATAAAAAAAATTTAAAAAGCAATTCCTTTATAGAAAAGTAAACACTACAACATAAGTTGTTTTAGATATAATCACATAGTAATTAAAAAATTTTAACGATTAAAATGAAATTTTTAATGGTTGAATGACGAAAAATTAATTTAAAATTATTTTTAAAAAGTTTAATTTTAAAATTTAATAATATGGTGTGTATAGGAAAGAATTTGTATTTAATTGTTTGAATTATTTTATAAACTTTTATTGGTTCTTATCAATTAAAAATAAATACAATAAGAAGAGATATATTTATTTTTAATGGATAAATACCAGAAATGATGCAGAGAAAAGGTTTGAAGAGATTAGTAGTTTTCAAGTAGGCAGTTTTTGAGGATTGAGCAGTTGTGGGGAATTGTATGCTTTAAAATTGGTTGCCCAACACGGACTTGGAGTTTTCCCACCCATCCGTGCGGCCTTAGGCAGTTTCTTGGCTTTAAAAACGCCTAAGTCAGCCTAACTTCCACCGATAATGGATTCAACCGTAAAAACGCCTAAGTCAGCTCAACTCGCAACAATAAAGGATTCAACAGAATTCCCTTAAAGTTTTCACGAAGAACAGCGGAAGAACGAATTAAGAACGATCTTTGAAAGATGAACAAAAGCAAGAACGCTTGAGAGAAAAGTTTGAGTAAATGCTCTCAATTCTTATTCACAAAGAATAATGAAACAATTCAGGAGTGAGTACAAATGAGGGGGAGGCTCTCTATTTATAGTTGAGCTCCCCCAAAACCGATGGCTACAATTAAAAGCTGTATTCAATTAGGACTCTAACTTTACAGAATTAGAAGCTGTGTACAATTAGAACTTCTAAGACTACTTAGTCCTATCTTCATTATCGGGCCCATCAGGCTTCAATGTGACAGGCCTGTCCAACAGCTCTTTGAATCGGGCCAGTTCTCGTAGGCCAAATGATCCCCATCTGAGCAACAGACCTCCATTGGATGCATTTGGTGCGCTTGTCACGGGCTTTAAACTGCGGTCCGTGACATTCTCCCCCACCCATTCTCGCAACGCCCTCGTTGCGACTTCTGAATGGCACTGACTTGATTCGTCTCGGTCTCGTCTCGTCGCCTTAGCCTTTCCCTTTCTTTGGGATTCTTGCCTCGGCTTCTGTCGCTTCTTAACTCGAGCCATCCTGCTCGTCGCATTTACTCTGGTCAACTGTCCCACATGCATCGCTTCTTTTTCTTTAAAGTCTGATGCACCACCTACCTTTCCCATAGGTGGAAGCCTTGTCGATGACTCGGCTAACTCTGATACTTCACTCAACTTGAGCCTCATTGGTCCCAGCTTCACTGTTTTCATCGCAACTTTATCCGCTAAGTTAGATGACAAACTCACCTCTTCATTGGGTGGAAGCCCCTTCGACGACTCACCAAGCTCAGACGTTGCGTTTCTTTCGACTCCGGCTTGCTTTGGACAGTTCCGTAACTCATGCGGACCACGGCACAAGAAGCACTTAACTTGCTTCTTTTTGCTCCTCTTTTCCCTCTTGGCTTTGGCTTTTCCCTTGCTCGAACCAAGCTTCTTGGGCTCATTGTCTGCTCCATCGTTCCCCTCGATGACAGACTTTTTCGGACACTTCCGCAACCTATGCGGACCATGACACAAGAAGCACTCCACTGGCTTCTTCTCGCTTTCGGCCTCCTTGGCTTCGACACCCCTTGCGCTCGAACCAAGTACCAAGGCCTTACCCACCGGCTTCTCCTTAAGCGCGGATTTCTTCAAACATTTTTTCAACATGTGTGGACCGTCGCAGAGAAAGCATTTTAGCTTGTCCCTTTTCCTCTTGGGTTTCTTCTTCCCAACTCGTGGTTTCCCATTACCACCATTGTCGCCGTTGTCATTGCCATTAACTCTATCTTCCTTGTGATCCATTTCACATACGTCCCTTCCATCGGACTTGGAAGACCCAAGCTTGTCTTTCCCTAGACCAAGCTTCACCACGGACTCAACTACCGTCATGGCTTCCGACAGTTTTTGGACACCTTTTTGTTCCACCTCCTGTCTGACCCACGGCTTCAATCCCTTTTGAAAAGCAAGCAATGCTTCTTCATCGGTCACATCTGAAATTTGGAGCATGAGTTCCTTGAACTCTTGAACATACTCCCTCACTGTGCCCCGTTGCATTATCTCTTGCAACTTTGCCCGAGCTTCTTCCTCGGCAAATTCTGGGTAAAACTGTCCCTTCAACTCGCATTGGAACTCTTGCCACGTCCCAATCTCACCTTGCCTTTTATCTGTGGTCCTACCTCGCCACCATAAAAGCGCAATGTCAGTAAGAAACATTGAAGCAGTGTTTACCTTAACCGCATCCTCCATGATGCCTTTGGCACGGAAGTAGTTTTCCATCCTCCACAAGAAATTGTCCACATCACATGCAGACCTTGTCCCCACAAACTCTTTCGGCTTTGGGACATCCTCATTACTGAGTGCTGCATTTGCCACTCCTTTCCCCACGGCTGCTTGACACAAGGACAGCTCTCCCTCGAGCTCCTCTATTCTTGTGCTCAAAGCCTTCGTCGTGGCCATTGTTTCCTCCTTCAAAGCCATCATCATGGCCTCGAGAGCATCATTCCTTTCTGACAGCTTATCCCTGTGTGAATTAAACAACTCGTTTACCTTGTCCATGGTGGAATCAAGAGACATCTTTACATAGTCTCTGGACTGCTCCTCCCAGTTTGTTATGCGATCCTCAACCCCATCGAGTGCCTCCTTTACATCCGCCATGGATCCCTCGAGTTTACCCACACGTTCCTCTACTGCCGATATTGTCTCCCTCAAAGACTTCCTCGCCCACCTTTGTTCAAACTCTTCTTTCGACATCCCAACGGTGCCTTTGAACCAACAACTCGAATATTACTTGGTTTAAACCTTGGCTCGGATACCACTTGTCACGGACTTGGAGTTTTCCCACCCATCCGTGCGGCCTTAGGCAGTTTCTTGGCTTTAAAAACGCCTAAGTCAGCCTAACTTCCACCGATAATGGATTCAACCGTAAAAACGCCTAAGTCAGCTCAACTCACAACAATAAAGGATTCAACAGAATTCCCTTAAAGTTTTCACGAAGAACAGCGGAAGAACGAATTAAGAACGATCTTTGAAAGATGAACAAAAGCAAGAACGCTTGAGAGAAAAGTTTGAGTAAATGCTCTCAATTCTTATTCACAAAGAATAATGAAACAATTCAGGAGTGAGTACAAATGAGGGGGAGGCTCTCTATTTATAGTTAAGCTCCCCCAAAACCGATGGCTACAATTAAAAGCTGTATTCAATTAGGACTCTAACTTTACAGAATTAGAAGCTGTGTACAATTAGAACTTCTAAGACTACTTAGTCCTATCTTCATTATCGGGCCCATCAGGCTTCAATGTGACAGGCCTGTCCAACAGCTCTTTGAATCGGGCCAGTTCTCGTAGGCCAAATGATCCCCATCTGAGCAACAGACCTCCATTGGATGCATTTGGTGCGCTTGTCACGGGCTTTGAACTGCGGTCCGTGACACCCAACACGTGTTTGGATAAAATCCCGAACAGAGAGATGCGTGGTCAAAAACCAATGATACCCCGAACAGTTAGCTATCATTTTAGAGGAAAATGAATAGAAGTACTGATCTTTAAAAAATTTATAATAACGTAACTAACACTCGTTGTTTGGAGAATAAAGGGGCAAAAGCAATGGTCCAAAGATGCGAAATTTAGTTATTTGTTGGAAATGTCCCTTTCAATGGGATTTTATTAACCCAAAGAATAACCTTCTTTTTATTTGATTTTCAGTTATTTATTTCTAATTTAAGCTTATCTAAATGATTTGGCTTGGGATGGAATGGGTGGGGGCTTTTAACCGAGTTTCTTTTTGTGCAAAAGGCTTTTAACTGAACTTTAAGCCCTTTTTTCTTTTTTGGGTACATTTTGATTCCCTTCTTCACCTAAACTTTTATCATTGAAGGAATTATATTATTTTGGTCCCTGAATTTAATAATTAGATCCATTTTAATACTTTTATTTTCATTTTGGTATTTGAACTTAACAACTATATTCATTTTGATTTTTTTTTTAATAAGAAAGAGTTCACTCGAACCACAACAGAATCAGTCTAAACAGCCCCAAAACCTCCTTGCCGGTTCCTATCCTGCAACAAAACATCAAGTAACATATCAGGTGGATGCTCCAGAAATCGCAACCCTTCCAACTCTGAATGTCCCATTTTAGCTAGTCGATCAACGCAACAGTTCTGCTCCCTATTTATATGCTTGAATTCAATCAGTCACTGCCTCTTATAAAGTTCATTGATAAGACGGAAGATTTGATGATGTGGCTTGTGTTTTTGGAACATAATTAGATTGGTTGATTAGATTAATTAGATTGAGAACCAATTGGTATACTAGTCCAAACAAATAGGTTGAATCAATTGAATAAGAAACTATTCGAAACTAGTAAAATAAAAAAACAAAAATGGTAGTTGAACTATTTTAATAAAAAAAAACACTTCTTTAAATTTTTATGAAATTTTAATTAATTATTTAATTATTATTGATTTAGTAGTTGAATCGAGAACCAGTGATATGGCCAATTCAACCACTAGTCCGGTTATTAGAATATTATATGTGACATTTTAGGTTTCAGTTATTAGAGCACTATATACGACACTCTAATAATTGTATCATGTCATCACTAGAATATATATAGATAGATAGATAGATAGATATATTTAATTTTAATCTCATATCACCACATCATTAAACCTGATTATCGTGTTGATTAAATTTTTATATTTTTATAAACAAACTTTTTTTTAATTCAACTTGGAAGAAGAAATTTGATATTCCAACTATATGAATATAATTAAAGAAATGAATCACACTTATATTAGACATATATCTACATCCGATATTCGTTTTCAAAATCGTATAACATAAATAAGAAGGCAAGATCACATGACCACTTATTATAATAATAAATCACGAGAATCAAGTGAAGTGTTAAAGTGTTTATGGAATGGAACCCCCTCCTCCCCCAATTCCATATTCTCTGGTCACCCTGAGAGCTTTCTTGCCTTTTCTTTTCTTAATTCTGTTAACCTTGATATACCCAACATTCTGTTAGCTTACATGTCGAAGCATATTTTAAAGAAACTTCATTTTCAGCATATCAATGAAAATTTCATATGAGAAAATAGAAATGAATTAAAAGAGATTAAATTATTACTGCATAAAATCTCTTGTTTAAAAAAGCCTAATTGGGATGCCCATTCTCCATACAAAAATCATAATTGAGATATTTCCTTAATTTGATCCTGTCCTATGGTATCCAAAGCAAAGATTTGGGAGTTAAAAAAAATGATTAAAGACTAATTCTGGGTTAAAGAAATTGCCTAATTACCTAAAAGTAAAATAGAGATAAACATAGAAATTGGTTACGCTAAATTGAAAAAAATTTCTACGTTTATGAGGTCTTACCTAGAGAGTAATCTATTATCAATTTGCAATACAAGATGCGATTTAGGTACAATATATTCATCAAGTTACAACCTCACTTCCATAATTCAATTTAGATCACTCTCTTCGCTAAAAAATTTAGCTTGAAAGCTTAGTTTGAAAAAATTATTTAGAATCAATTTGTACTCGAAACATGCTTCTTTTAATGAATAGATAAGTGATCGTACACAATTGTATAGTAGACTTGCAATCCTTCAATCAATGTGAGCGTGATATGCCTCAATATTACTTCTTAATTAAGACTTCCATATGACATCAAAATTAGTAGAGATCTTCAAGGATATAATTTCTATAGAAATTAGATCTTGTAATCACACATGAAGTCTTCAAAATAAATCATTTCTTAATTGATATTCAATGTGATTCAATCCATATAATCTTTGCTTAAAATCATCAAAAAGACATAAGAATTAAAATAAGATTTTCCAATTAAAAGGATGCCAACATTTTGTACAGACAAATTTCGAGCTAAAAATAAGATAAAAAAGATTAGGAACAAATCAAATAATTTTATTTATAAAATTTTGAGTTACAACCTTTAAATAATTCGTTTGAATATTCTTCTTTTTGGTGGAGCTTCGATCTAAGGGTCGTGTAAATTTAATTTTGGATGGACGCAATCTACTTCAAAAAGGTCGTAGAGACTTGATCTTAAAAACAAGTCTAGATAGATGTTTGCTTGAGAATTTGTTCATTTAAATTCAAGAGACTTTGAGACTTGATCTTGAATAAATAAAGTCGGCTTCAAAGGTAGTCGAGATTTGATCTTGAGAACAAGTTTAAATTCAAGGTTCTTTGAGATTTGATTGGTTGAGTCCGCTTCAAGGACCATCTAGATTTGATCTTGAAGAATGAGTTTTATCTTCTTTGTGCTAATGTAACAAGATTGAGAGAGCTTTGATTCAAAGGTCTTTGAGACTTATCTTGGATACTTCGAGACTTGATTTTGAAAACGAATTTAATCTCCTTTTTGTCAATTGAATAGGATTAGAGAGCAACATTTTTCAGAATTTCTTTGATTTCTTCAAATATTTCTTGATATTTTGGAAAGAACCACTCTTTAAAATCTTCTAGCCGGAAACTTTTATCCACATTCACCTAACCAGTGGTGAACCATCAGTCAACGAACCGTAGGAAAAATCAATAGGCGTGTTTTTTTTCTTTACCGAGAGCTAATTAATGCCGGTAATTAAAAATAAGTTTATTTTTTGGTAGTATATGTTTACATGTCGCCACTGAAACCTTGACTGAAATCTTTTTCCGATGAGAAGCTTGCAAAGGTAGTTAACTTTACAGTCTCAAATCAAGTCTTAAAATTCTTCATTTTTTTTTATATTTTTCATGTTTCGTTTTGCAGTTTTACGGTTTATGTTCGGAGTTTGTAGTTTTCTTTCTTAACAATATTATCTTCAAGGTTTGAACTTAAATTCTTACCGTAAAAGTACAAGGTGTCTTACCATTACACGCAAGTTTGCCTAATATGCTTCATTTTATACACAAAGTACACACTCAAACCTCAGCAGTTGAGTTTTGTTATGATATTCAGATTTAAAAGGATAACAGCAGCTTGATTACATATATAGTGGATTTTCTATATAAAGAGAGAGAGAAGGATAGATATATCTAAAGTAATCGAAGTTTGATTTTGCCTGGGTAACACTCCAAAGCATAAGTCACAAGCTTGTCGAGCTCGTCATTGACGTTGATAAACCCATCGTGGTTTTCGTCAGCCATCTGAAACGCACGATGGGTTCTATAAAGCGGAAAACGAGATTGAAGCCTTCGGAAACCTGCCTTCACCTCTTCCCAGCTCAGCTTTCCGTCGTTGTTGACGTCGCAACGCTTGAATAGCTTCATTAATTCATCGTAATCTTCTTTCGGTATATCTTTGGTCTTTGTTTCTGCTTTTTTAATATTGAAGAAATGCACCATTTTTTTTTCTCTCTTGTGCAGCAAGTAAAAGAGAAAGATCAGATGAATGTTTGAAATTCCACCTTCTTTGATTGAAGTTCAAAATGGCTTCAACATTTATTTATATAAAAAGAAAAAATAGCCAATACTGCAATTTAGCATTTTCTTTATTTCTTTATTATTTTTGGATAAACTATATCAAATGTCACTAAACTATTAATAAGTTTACGTTTTAGTCACTCAACTTTAAAAAATTATAAAATGATCACTGAACTATTTGAAAGTTTTTATTTAAGTCATTGGACTATTAAAATCACTGTTGTATAACATTCTCCATCCAAACCGCCTACACCAATCGAAAACTCTTCTTCCCTTTCTTTTTTACAGTTCAAATTTTTAACCCAAAATCCAAATAGTTTTCTTCTCTGATCTTCAACACTGGCCATCAGATCGAGTTGAATCTAAAGTATATTCTTTTACTTATCAATGAGTACTGATCCACCATACTGAATGTCGACGCCTCACTTAGAGCTCAGTAGCCGAACTTAAAAAGAAAACTAAATAGCCTAGTGACTTAAATAAAAATTTTTA
Organism: Gossypium hirsutum; assembly: GCF_007990345.1. Lineage (NCBI taxonomy): Eukaryota > Viridiplantae > Streptophyta > Magnoliopsida > Malvales > Malvaceae > Gossypium > Gossypium hirsutum. The sequence goes on from NC_053441.1 coordinate 25,555,760, forward strand.
AATAATTCAATGACCATATTCTAACTTTTAAAATTGAGTGACCAAAACGTAAAGTTCTTAATAGTGTAGTGACGTTTGGTGCACTTTACCCATTAGTTTTTAAGCTAGTGCGGGAATTTTTCATGGGTAAATCAAGCTTCATGTTCACGATGCTTTATCCTACAACTTGTACATTTTGTGCATCCTTTGGATATCATATTAAAAAAATTATATTTATATTAATTTTGTTAGGGTGATAATTCATATAAAAAAAAGCTGAGTGTGTATAGTTTTAAATATCAAATTTATACAAGTCCATCAAAACAGCTACTAGATATATGGTTCTACTGCTAAGAACTAAGAAGGAATCAGCTACGACGAATTATTGGAAGCAATAAATCCACTAAAACAGGGTAACATCATCTCCTCAACGTAAGAGAATCATTTTGTTTTGCTGTCACCAATTTTTCTCAAATTCTGTAAATATTATCCACAATGGGATTTATTTATTTATTTGGTAAACGTAGACTACTTCTTTTACAATTATTTTACTGTTGGGCACCAAAAAGAATTACAAAAAGTATTGTGCTTACAAATTGTTTTTATTTTCGTTAATTTGGGGTTAAGCAATGTTTATTATAACTCATTTTAGTCACCTAACTTTAGTAAATTTTCATTTTGCTCACTCATTTTCATTTTATTTTTTTAAAAAAAGAAAAGAAAAAAAAATTAAATTTTTACAAGAAATTGAATTATTCAAATGCGCGAGATAAAACCCAAGCTTTTTCATGTAACTCAAACACCGTAAAAAGTCAAAGTTATTGTTTTCTTGTAAAAACGTAGATTTTTTCTCTTTTACTGAAAAGGGAAAAATAAAGGAAATTGAAAAGATATTTTAAAAAATTCAAAGTTTTCCTTATAAAAACTCAAGTAATTCTTTTAACAAGAAAAAACTAAAATTGATTCTAAAAAAAAAATTTAATTTTTCTCTATAAAAACTTAGGTAATTCCTAGTAAAAATTAGGCTTTTTCTTTTTTTTTTTAAATTAAAATTAATTCTAAAAAAATAAAGATAATTAAAAAGATAAATTGATTTTTCCTATAAAAACACAAGTTTTTTTCTTATAAAAAGCCAGATAATTCTTTGTAAATCCTTAAATTTTTTCTTTTACCCGTAAAAAATTAAAATTAATTCTAAAAAAGAGAAAATTAAATAAAGTAAATTAAAAAGATAAAATAGTTTTTCCATATAAAAATATAAGCTTTTCTCTATAAAACCCAAGTTTTTCTCCTTTACTAAAAATAATCTAAAATTAATTCTTAAAAATAAAGAAAATTAAAAAGATAGAATGAGTAACCAAAATGAACACATACTAAAGTTGAATGACTAAAATAAGTGTACAATAACATTACCTAACCCCAAATTAATGGTGGGTGACCAAAACAAAAACATTTCATAATGTCATTGCCTCTTTTGTAATTTTTTACCAATAGTGCAGTTTACCCAATTTTTATAGTTTGATCAATTTATTCTTAATTAAAATGGCAATCAATTATTATTATTATTATTTTATTTGAATGGTCAAATAAGTTATAATATTTTAACTATATCCAACAATTTGAATAACGAATTTGTTGATACCGAATACAACAAGAAAGGCAAACAAGAGGGAGTAAGGAGATTAAGGTTATGCAATGAAGATGTATTCACCTATAAAAGTCGAGAGCCAAAACAAGGACAAGGGGACAAGCTGATCAAAGAGATGAATGTTCAGAACAACCTCAAGAAGCTAAAAGGTCGATCCTTTATTCATTGTTTCTCGAGATATTTATAGGGGAGGTCCCCTTATCCGCAAGTATAACGTGTCAAATATACATCCAATCCCGTTAAATGTGTAATAGATAATTATAGGTATGTATCATGAGACTCTATCAATACGAGATATATAGTTAAGCCTAAACAGACTCTTTATTGCCTTGGAAGTGTGTTCTTATTAGAATAGTGTGGAATTTAAGCCCAGGTGTATGACTCCTTTGAGGTAGAATGATGAGAGATCTATCAGGATGGTATTTTAAAAGAAGTCAATACGGAATCAATGATGCCTTTGACGTTGACATGTGTTCGTTTAGTGAAAGGATAAAACATTAAAAAAAATTAAAAGCTAATACAAAAATTGAAAAAGTTACGAATGGCTTAACTTATCACAAATCTCAAAATATGTGTAGTACCAAAATTTGACATTATTGATAATATCTAATTACCCGCCCAAAATAATTTCTTGATCCAAACATGAGAATGTGATTCTACACATGTATTTAATGTATATTTGAATTTGTATGTTAATTTTTCAGAATAAATAAATAAATATACCCATTCTAGATTAATTCTGTGTAATAGTTGGGGAATAAAGGGGCAAAAGCAACGGTCCAAAGATGCGGAAATTTAGTTATTAGTCAGAGATATATGATAACTCACTACAACAATGCCTTTTTTTAGGGTTATTTGTTGTTAAAACATAAATGGAGATCAGATAAGTATGTCCCTTTCAATTGGATTCTATTAACCCAAACCATATTTCTTAAGAATATCTTCTTTTTAATTGATTTTGAGTTAAAAAAAGAAGCAACAGGCTAACCTGGAATCTGAATCTCACATATTGGGCAGCAGCATGATAATGGTAAATTAAGCATATCTAGGTGGGGGTGGAGAGAACTTGAAACAGTTCTCACATTTTGATATAAATAAGATTTAAAATAAAAACTACTTCTATTAAACACATACTTACATCTGATACTTGTAATAACCCAAATTTACCCGGCCCAAATTAAATAATAATAAAATTTCCAATAGTCCATTGACCATTTACATCCAGACCCAGTACAGTGGCCCAAATGCCTAAACACTAACCCAAAAGACCCAACTAAAACCCAAACCCGCAAAGCCCAATACCCCTAGCCCAATCATAACGCAGCCCAAAACAGAAAAAAGATCAGCAGTAGGGAAACCTAGAAGGTCCGCCGCCGCAGCCGAGCTAGGCCTCCTCCTCGCGCGTGCTGCGCCTACGCGCGTGTGCGCCTTCGTCCACCTCCGTACGTGCCACACCCATGCACACTGTGCCACGTCCACCACCTCCGTACGCTAGCTGGCCTCCGTACCTGCAAAGAAGATGAAAACAACACAACAGAGAAAAGAAAAACGATTGTATTTTTATTTTTATTTTTCTCTTTTTCTTTTACTTTCGGCCTATAAAACAAAGGGCAAAGGCATTGTATTTTTTTTACGCATTTAGAATACAAAGATCGAAATACTAAAAGGTGATTTGAGGATTCTTTTTCTTGGGCATTCGCAGATTGTTTTTTTTACTTCCTTTTCTCTTCATTTTTTTTTTGTACACTACTGAGTGTTTGTTAAAGGAAGAAACATCAATAAAAAAGGGATAGAAGTTACCTGGTGGCGAGATTCGGGCCTTCTCCGTCGTCATCGGAGACCAGGCTTGGATCGGAGAACGCTTGAGCGCCCTTAGTGCGCAAAACGGCGCAGAGAATGTCTGTTCTCTTTAGGTTTTCAGAAATGAAATAGTCTTTTAGGGTTTTGGTCTTTAAATACGGAGATGAAACGCGGCCGTTTGGAGTCAATGCGATGGGTTTGAAACGGCGTCGTTTTGAAGACCCGATCTGAACGGTGACCCGACCTGAACGGTGACCCGACCCGAGAAGGATCCGCACATTATGGATCGTTTGGGTTTATTTATTCAACAAGTCCCTCCGTGTTTAACAAATTTATAATTTGGTTTCTTTTTTTATTTGTAATTTATACCTTGAGTTTAATTCTGTATTCATTTAGATCCGAATTTAAATGACGTCGTTTCTGTGATTGACTTGGATTGTTATGATGTTTGTGTTTAATTACTGATTGAGTCCTTCAAAGTCGAAATGGATTTCATTTTAGTACGAATTAGGTTTTTTAAATTCAATAATATTTTAAACACAAATTAATCATATTTTCATCTTAAAACTTAATACTATATTTATTTTCAATAGTGTTTAAATTTATTATGGTTTAGAGCGTAGTAGATTATTATTTTAGTTTGTATTTTGTGTTTTAAATGCATTATATATTAATATTTTAAGTCTATTGTATTTTCTATTTATTTTATTTTAATACTATTATTTTAATTTTGTTTAAGATTGGATTTAAAATTTGTTGGTCATGGTTCTTGATTTTAAAAATGTTTATGCATTTAATTTTGCCTTCAAATTCTTTCAAATGAAGTAATTTTTATTTATTCGTTATTTTTATCATTATTTTAATATACATATATATGTGTATAAAATTTATTATAATTTGTAACTTATAAAATTTTATTCTATGTTTTAAAATTTTTATTCATTTAGATTATTTTGGTTGGTTTACTTGTGATTAAATTATTTTTGTGTTAATTATTCTCATTTTGTTATTTGTAAGATTGATTATTAGTTTATTTGATTATAAATGTTAATGCATTATATGTGTGTGTGCTCCAAATTGTAGAATTAGTTTGCCATTCATCATTTACTTTGTATATTGTTATTCAATTATATTGTTTGTAAGAATTACATTTCATTAAGACATTACAATCGTTTTATTCAAAATTCCTAAAAAAGGGGCTTGGTGTTTAATAATCCTCGAGAGAATTGTACCCTAACTTACTGGACTTCAATTCTTCTCAATGAATTTATATCATCAAGTATCCATTTTATTTAGACCATACAATTTTAAAATAAAGCATTTAAGATTTCAAGATGTTGGATCCTAACTTACTGGATATGACATTTTGTTATCTTGATTTTAAAATAAAGACAATATTTGGTGTTTAGAAATTTTAAGAAATTGAACCCTAACTTACTGGGTTTTGATTTCTCAATTGACCCAAATAACCAAATATCCTTATCAAAACATATGAATTTTAAAAAATAAAAGGACGAATCTAACTTCGAAGATTGAATTGTTGCACTCTAACTCACTGAGTGTGACGGCTTATTTCTTTAAAGTGGGTAAGTCTTATTATCCAATTCGATTATTTAGGTTTTCATTTCATGGGATCATATTTTAAAATCTTTTCAAAATTTCGACCCTAAGACATTAAACAATTAATTCGGTACCAATTTTGGGCGTTACGAGGGTGTTAGCCCTTCCTCGTGCGTAACCGACTTCCGAACTTATTTTCTCAAAATTTGTAGACCAAAAAAATTATGTTTTCAATGTGATCCGATCACACCTCAACAAAAATCGGTGGCGACTCCCGTTTTCATTTTAAAAGTCAATCCCTGTTTTTTTAAAATTATTAAAAATGGTTTCGAAAATACTCACTGAAAAACAAGACACAATCATATAAAACAAGTAAAAATGAACACTAATTATATATAAACCATGAGAATCAAGTGTTAGAAGTGTTTGTAAATGAATTAAAATTGTTGACGTCCATCAATAAGTGGGTTGCAAGGCAAGAAGAAAAAGGGGTAGACCGAGATTTATGGATTTTGGATAAAGTTTTCTTTAACCAATATTCTTAACTTTAATGATTTATGGATTTTGAGTTTAGTCATTTTTTTAAGAAGATACAGCACAAATAGATGATATTCAATGATATATTGCGAATTTATGTCTCGTATTTTCGGACTAAACTGTGTGTAATGTCGCAGCGAGCAAGTGTTCTTCGTCTCGACGAACAGTCGACGTCACAATGAGAAGAGAGCCTTTGTCCCAATGACGCGATGCCACATCACGACTTGACGATGTGCACCTCAGGTTTTTCGATTTTCGATTATTCTAAGGATATTTTAGTATGATTAGATTTCTAATCTTAATCTATTTAAAAGGGCCTTGTATTCATGTTTTGAGAGGCCAATTAAGAAAGCAATTAAAGATGTAGTACTATGGTCCTTTTCTTATTGTACTAGTGAAAAGTTGAAACTGTCTTTGCCCCTGATTTTTTCCTCTTTAAAATATTAATTGTGCAAAAATAAACTTGCATTCAATAGACCCTATTGTAGCTAACCAAACCAAACAACTCTGAAGCATTTTTTACAACAAATATGAAACAATCATAAGAATGAAAGCAGGTTAAAAGAGGAGGTGTAAGCTCATGAGGATGAGAAATGTTTCTAGTTTTTGTAGCTAACCAAACGGCTGGTGTTTAGTTGTTGTGGTTACATGAGAAAACAAGAGTTCCCTGCATTGAGGAACGAAACATCCAGAGAACACTAGTTTCATCCTTTAGAGCTTTGAACACCGTTTCAATGATTGCCTTGGACCACCTATTTTCAGCTATTAGCTTGGAACCAAGGGCCTCACCCAAAACTACAAGTCCTCCCACTTGGACCACCCAATTTCAGCAATTTGCTTGGGCCCAGTCTTACTGCAAAGCCTTCATCCACTAGTGCCATGCGACTGTACACTCATGTGTTAGAATTCTGAGATGTTTATTCAAGAATTGATCACCAGATGTACAAAGACGAATAAAGAAACAAGAAATGAAAGCATAAGGAAGTTTTAGAAACAGAGAGTTCTGTATTCTGAATACTGTAGCTTGAAAATCTTTTTTACACCATGTTTATGCATTTATAGTTTAGGCCCTTAATCATTTCAGAGAGTTCTGTATTCTGAATATTGAAGCTTGAAAATTTTTTTTACACCATGTTTATGTATTTATAGTTTAGGCCCTTAATCATTTCTTAACTACTTAACTATTATAACTAACAACCCAATAACCATTTCTTAATCATTTGATTATTATAATTAACAACTCAATAACCCACTAATAATATGCACAAATATCGTGTGCCTTATGATGGTAATGGAAAGTGTGTAATCCCACATTAATTGAGAAAAGACTTTTAAGAGAGTTTAAATATAACTTTGTTTCTTAATTTCATTGAGTAATTGAGGATAAAAGCTCAACACATGTGTTGTTGTTGCCTTGTTTGTCTACATGTTAACATTTGTTTATGACATGTATTGCATATATATTTCTCTTCTTTTTTATAAATTATCTATTGTTGTAGAAAGTCTGGTCAGTTTTTAACCGTTGCATTTTTTTGTAAAAATTGATACTGTGTGTTTTACCATTTTACTCCTTCAAAAAATAGTATAAATAGCATGTTATTCTCCTCATTTTACACAATACAACAACTTCATTCTTTTTTCTCAGCTTGCCCGTTTTCTTTTCTATTATATTTTCTAATTAAACTTTCAAACGAAATCCTATTTTCAATTCTTTTCAAGAAAAATAATATCAATTGTGTTTCCATCTACTATTAATACCCTCAAAGGCCACCTTATGACTCCCTCCTCAACTAAGGACAATAGTTATATTCTTATAAAGGCTATGGAGAATGCGTCAACGAGGGAAGGCCTATTGAATCTCAAACAATTTCTTTGCAACGCTAGCACTTATCCCTCCATCTTAATTAGTCACATCAAGTCAACTTCGACATCCCTTAATCTAATTAACTGCCACTCTACCCCTAAGACCTAGGTAGTAGGGTGTTTTTTCTGGTGAATAGACGGTAGGTTTTTTATTCAATGTAACTCGGGCCCCAAAGTCTTTATAAAAGTGGATCCTCTCCACCAAAGGCAAGAGACTTGGGTAAAACTCTACACGGATTTCACTATGCACTTGAAAAAGCCCTAACAGCTTTCATATTCCATGTTAGTATAATTTATATATTAATAAATTATGATAACTCTTGTTTTCATTACAGTTTATATATTACTAACTAAATATAATTTGAGTAATGAGCATCAGTACTTGTCATCATCAACATGAAGTGTACTTTGTTTATAGTTAAAGTACAAATGTGGATGTTTTCCATTATGAGACGGTGTCAGTTGTTGTCATCAATTCCACTAGTGGAAGACAGATGTCAGCTGCATTGTTAGTTAAGTAACTAACAGATATTCACTCTATTTCTCTTTTTAAGGCTCTTGAAAGGCACCAATTAGCATGAGACACCCGGTCTCTCAATTTTTCATCACACCGACCCATTCGGGTATAAATATTGAAGGCAAGTATATCTCTTAAATATTTTTTAATATTTGTATTCAATATTTTAACAATAAAAACCCAAATAAGAGAAGTGTGAAGTGTCGACCCATCTTGATTTTTCTACCCTTAAACCACACTGTTTTTACCAGCAATCAGCATAAGGCCAATATCTGAGGCCCCAAAGTTGAGCTTGAATGCTAGTATGTCCAGTAAGTCCCTGGGGGACAAACTGGTTACCTGAGGATGGATGGCCATCCTCCCAATAATCGACAGCATAAATTCCACGTGATGAAGACACAAAAATACCTTCACACTGCTCTTTCGGTTGCCTTTTTCTTCTTGTTGTCTTCTTACCTTCTTTTTTTCATGCTTTAATTGTATTTCTGATATTTTTAAGTAGATTTTTTTAAAGATTATAACAAGTTCCGGTCTGATATTTTATTTGGATGCATTACTTTTGGTGATATGTGTTTCATGGGACTTGGAAGAAAATCCGAATGAAATATAATAATCTGGCAAGATGTGGGATCTGCATGTATATAAAAATGGGATTCACATTCACATGATGAGCCAAGATGTCAAATTCCCTTTGGCCCTTGGAACTTGAAGAAAAGATACAGAATCCCATTAAATGGAGTGTTTAGCATATAGTGAGATAATGAAGTCCAGATGCCAACAGTTGGGGAACCAACCGGCTGCGCCACGCATTTGAACAAACAAATAAAAAGGCTCTCAAGGATAAATGTGGTCACCAATGTCGGGGTCTCTGTGACACTGGATTTGGATATTGGACGCGTGTGCCACTTCAAAACCCTACTTCATGAAAATGATTTTTTTCCCCTTTTATTGGATGAGGTCATTACAGTTCAATTTTGGTAACTTAATTAAGAATTTACAAAACTGTTCGATAGAATTTTTTTCAGTGAAAAATCATTGAAAAGGATAAATATATCAATTTATAATTTATTTTTTTTCTTTTATAGTATGTATTTTCCTTTAAATTAAAAATCAATCCGTAATAATAATTAAATTAATTATTTTATTATTAGTTTGGATATTGTTAAAAATATTTATTTTTTAGTTTTATGATATTGTATATTTAACACTTTAATTTTTACTAGATATTTTATTATATTGAAATTAAATTTATTAATGAAAATGTATTTTTTTTAAATTTAACATTTACGTTTACCAAACAAATTGTATATATTTAATGTACGTACCCTAAAATTGCAACAAGTGGCGTAATTATGTTTTTATGTCATTTATATATTTTTTAAAGATTATTTCTATAATTTTATTATCCATTAAATTAAATTTTTTTATATTTAAAAAATAACTTATTCATTTAATTTAAATATAATTTTAAAAACGGCATGAATAAATAATTAAAATATTTCATGCACGAGTTAATTATCCACAACATAATTATTTATAAATAAACCCGTGCATGTAAATTGTTAATATTGATCCGTGCGTGACAATTGCGCCACTTACCCAAATATGGCATAAAACATTTAAGTATTTAATTAAACGGATACTTATCCGAGACAATTTAAAATAAATAATTTTTTATATCACATATAATTTAAAGTATATTTTTATTAAGATATTAACAAATTAATATAATTTTAGAACTTTAAATAAATAAAATATTAAGTATTTTTAATTTTTTTAAATTTAAATTTATTTTGATCATTAAATTGATTTTTAAAAAAAAATTTATTTCACTTATTTCTTATATTCATATTAAGTAATAATTTATTATTAATTTTTTAAAAGTAAATAATAATTTTTATTTTTATTTCCTTTTTTAATATTAAGTTATATTTTAAATATTTTGTTATACTAATAATATTCATATGTCTTTTTTATTATTTTAAAATTCTTAATAATAAGATTAAATTAAGATAATATTTTATTTTTATTTAAAAATATTTTAATTAATTAAATTTTATGTATCATTAAATTATAAGATAAGGTTGGGTATCACACATATAAATTTTAAAAGTAGAAGATTATTTTAAAATTATAAATACATTGTTTGAGATAAATATAAAATATTTAAATTATAATACATACTTTTAATTTTAAATAAAAAATATAGATGATATGAACGTATAAATTATATTTTTAATAATTTTAAATTTTAAATACAAATTGAGCAACTAAAATCATAAGCCACAAATGCAATATGCAAATAGGACAACTTAACTAACTAAAACAGTCATGTCCATATATAATTAAAGCTGCTTATATTGCTGATCAAGCAATATTTGACCAATAGATCATTCATTTCTAGAAATTTTTTGTTGTATCTTTCAGTCTTGAAGATGTTAGAGTTTCCTTCAAAAGTAGAGATGCCAATAGGTAAATCTTCTTTTTTCCGACTAGACATCGGAACTAATTAAACAGTCCCGTACGTGATGAGTTGAAGAGGTTTTGCCAATAGATACCATATGTTTTGGATGTATCATTCATTGTCGTTGCTGATGACCATTCATCTTCTGATGAATCCTACCCTCTCGATGAGGTCATCTATCGATTCCAATCAAGTTTCCTCCTCGACATCCACCGCAATATAGCTGCACTTAAAACACTTCGAAAACTTTGGATACCCATATAACCATTTTAATTCCTAGAAATTAAGGAGCGTTGAGAATAAAGAAATTGTTGGAGTTTACTCTTTTATCTAGTATGAACAAAAGATCTTTTGCAAGAGGGTTGACTAGAGATTTCTGGTAAAAGCATTAGCCTCAGTTCATAATGACAATATTTCGACTTTTTTTTTTTTTAATTATAAGTTTTAAATTTAGGTTTTAATTATGATGTTATATTAATTTTTAATATGCCACCAAATCAAATATATCTGTATGTATTTATTCAATACTTTATATTAATATAAATCAATGATAACTATGCCCTTCCAAAAAAAATGGTAACAATTAATTACAAGATGGAATAAATTTTTGTATTATAAAAAATTCTAAAATTTAACCTCAAAATTTTTGCTGGATAAATGAATTTATCTTCTTTATTGGATAAATATAATATTGGTTGTATCAATTATTAATACATATTTACCTACATTGGTGCTCTAATCACTTTTTTAGTTCATCCATTTTGCATACTTCGTAGGCAATGAAAAATATATGTTCTTCTCAAAATTAAAAAAAAAAAAGTTAAATGATTTCAATTAATAATTGTCTTTATATTTCGAAAATATGATTAAATTTATCACACAATTTTAAAAAATTAAAATATAAAATTACCACCATATTATTAACAACATTAAAAATCGTAATTATATTTTATTTTGATTAATATTTATCTTTATAGGATTAAATTTGTCACACAATTTGTAAAATTACCACCATACTATTTAATAATATTAAAAATTGCCACTAAATTTTATTTCGATTAATAATTGTCACTAACTATCTACTTCTTATTTACAGATCAAAAGTCCATCTGATGAAATAAAAAATCTTTACTTTATTTGAAATTTTTATGTAGGCTTTTAGGACTTTTTTTAATATTTATTTTATAATTTAATAAATTACAGGTCTGATATCATCACCTTTGTTGATTATATTCATGTTAGAACACTAAATTTGATTTTCTTTTATCATTTTTACGAATCTACAATTAATTTAATAATTAAAATATATCTAAATTTAAATAAATATATGCAATGATATTTAATCTAATTAAAAATTTATAAATAATTTACGAAAGATAAAATTCTTGTAAAAATTTATAAGTAGAATATCGTCTCTAATTGAATCTGAATTCGATTTACATATAATTGCGCATAATAAACAGAGTATACTCCAACTTTACTGACTTAAATACGAGTACACAAAACAATCAAACATTCTCTTTTAGACCAAAATACCCCTATATCAGTGCGAGCTCCATCGAGGCTTTGCATTTATCCCTCGTCACTATCAATTATGCCACTACACTACATCCAAAACCATAAAATTCACACCATCCCCCCCGTTTCTTAGTCCAGACGTGGACGGTCTAGATCCTCCCACTTTTCACATTTCCAATGGTAAGTCTCTACCCTATCCTATTGATTAACATTTCGGTATCCGGTTGGCCCACAGGACATTATTAAAATGAATTGTATTTAATGTCTTAAAAAAATAAAAGACAGGGGACACCTGGCCGTCGCGAAGAACCACAAACGCAAAAAAGAAAAAATATAAGAAGGGTAAATTATAGTAGAGGTCACCCAACTATGGTTTTCTCTTTTCTGGTCACCTAACTGTGAAAAGTTGCAAAATGGTCATTCAACAATTCAATTTTGTATTTCATTTGTCACCAGCAGGCTAACATCAAAATGGAAACATCTGAAAATTCAAAATAGTTGGGTGACAAAATTGAATAGTTGAGTGATCATTTTGTAACTTTTTGTAGTTGGTTGAGAAAAAAAAAACCATAGTTGAGTGGCTATTAATGTAGTTTACCCAAAAAAGAATTCTCATTGTTTTGTTTTTTTACTTTGGTTAGAATATGTTGTTAGTCCCTGGACTTGTATAGAATTTGAATTTAGGCCCTATACTTTAAAAGTTAAAAACTCAAGCCTCCTACTTTTTCAATTTAAAAATCTTAGCCCAATCATTACCATCACTAGTAGTTTCTATCAAAATTTGCCAGCTTACCATTTTTATTTCCTATCAATCAAAATTTCAAGTGGGAAAATTTTAATGATTTTAGTGACTAGGCTGATATTTTTAAATAAAGAAAATAGGAGGACTTGATTTTTAACTTTTTAAGTACAAAGACTAAATCTGGAATTCAGTCAAAGTACAGGCACTAATAGCATATTTAAGCCTTTTTACTTTTAATTAATCGACCGATTTGTACTATTTACACTTTTTCTATTTTGGGTTGGGTGGGGTTCTGATATTTTTATGTTTTCTTTCAATTATTTGGTACGTTAAGTTTGGATTTATTTTTTTCTTTTCCGAATTAAAACGCTGATGTTTTCATTAAGCTCAGATCTTCAACTTTGTGATTGTTGAAACACATCAAAATGTCTGATTTTACCATTACTTGAAGTTGATCTTTGTATTGCTCTTCTATTTTCTTTCTGTTTTTATTTTTAATATGAATATGATATTGATTTTTGGGTTTTATTGAAAAGTTTCCAAATATAGAAAAAGTAAGGAGCTTGATTTTATATAGTAATTTTCCAAATATTCATCTACATACCATTTTGTCGACACTATTTTATCCAAATTTTATTAGGGACTCACATGAACTTCAAGAACTTTGGAAGTAACCAACCGCCGTCAGATGATGGCGGCGGTGGTAATAAACCGCCTGGGAATTATCCGATAAGTAGACAGCCATCGGTCTATTCTCTAACCTTTGATGAGTTTCAAAGCACAATGGGTGGAATAGGCACAGATTTCGGGTCGATGAACATGGATGAGCTGTTAAAGAGCATTTGGAGTGCTGAAGAAACTCAAACAATGGCTTCTCCCGGTGTTGGCCTAGTGGGAAATGGAGGGTTACAAAGGCAAGGGTCTTTGACTTTGCCCAGGACACTTAGCCACAAAACTGTTGATGAAGTTTGGAGAGAGATCTCAAATGAGTTTTCTTTAGGGACTGAAGCTACTGATAATATGCCTCAAAGACAGCAAACCTTAAAGGAGATTACTTTAGAGGAGTTTTTGGTCAGAGCCGGTGTGGTAAGAGAGGATAACACCCAATTTTCTTGGAAGGACAATAATGTTAATGGCGGCTTCTTTGGGGAATTACCGCAAGCAGGGAGTAATACCAGTGGGTTTGGGATTGGGTTTCAACAAGGTGGAAGAGGTCCAAATTTGATGGGGAATAGGCTACCTGATGGTGGTAATCAAAATGGTATTCAAGCTTCCAATTTGCATATGAATTTAAATGGAGTTAGACCCAACCAGCACCACTTAACTCGGCCTCAGCAGCAACCATTATGTCCTAAGCAACCTGGTGTGGAATATGGAGCTCAGATGGGTTTGCAAAGTGGTGGTCAGTTGGGGAGTCCTGGAATTAGGTGTAGTCAGGGACTATATAATGGCTTGATCCATGGTGGTGGGATGAGTATGGTTGGTTTAAGATCACCTGCTAACCACCTTTCATCAGATGGGATTGGGAAGAGTAGTGGAGATAGTTCCTCTGTTTCACCCGTTCCTTATGTGTTTAATGGAAGTTTGAGGGGTAGGAAAAGCAGTGCTGTGGAAAAGGTTGCTGAGAGGAGGCAGAGAAGAATGATAAAGAACCGAGAATCCGCTGCAAGATCACGAGCTCGCAAGCAGGTTATTATGTTTTTTCATTTCATCTAACCTTTCCATCTTCATAGCTCTTTAGTTCATCTTAGAGTAAAGGTAGATACTTTGGAATATGATTGTTACCAGTCTATTGCTTTGACAATGTTTCCCGCATATGGATCCTGTAACCGATTGTCAATTTTACTATACTTTAGGATGCTCCATTGATATCTCTAAGATTTTGAACTCTGCTTTTTAAACACTTCATCTCTGTAACGTGTTTTACTAGCCATTGACCATCTTTGTAACAAGGTAATGGAGCATTCTAACATCTAAGAATCAATGAAACCGTTTATTAAGGTTAACATCCTTGACCTTGTTGGTTTTGTTATAATGAATTAACTATAGCGAATCAAAACAATTTTATCCTATGGTTTGTCTCAAATACTTGCATTGAAGTTTCCTACGGTTTTTGCCTTCATTGCTTCTCAACTAGGCGTATACAACGGAGTTGGAAGCAGAAGTTGCTAAGCTGAAAGAGGAGAACCAAGAATTGCAGAAGAAACATGTATGTTCTTTCCCTTCTTTGTTTAAGTGCACTCGATTCTTGGTATTAACATTCTCATTAACTGGTTCTCGGTTGCTGCAGGATCACATCATAAAAATACAGAAAAATCAGGTGCCCACAAGTTCTCATTTTTATGTCTGTTTTTATTCGATTACAACTTATTTCATGCTCTACTCAAATATCACCAAGCATCACTGTTCTTCCGAAGTTCCATAGTGTTTCTGTTGGGTTCACTATGTATCTGTCCATTAGAGTGTCATTGTCGTTTCACTTTACTGGCATGGTATGGGTCTCTCATTTAGGAAGTGTTTGGTTGAATAGAAAAGTGGAGTGTTTGGTTGAATAGAAAAGTGGAGGGATGAAAAGAGTGGAAAAGTGGAAAGAAAATAAATTTTGAGTATGATTGATATGGAAGAAAAGAAAATAGGAAAGAAGATTATTTTCATCCTAATGCATAAAAATTAATCCTTTCAAATTGGAACAATGAAATGAGAGAAAAATGAGAGAAATGTCCACCTTAATTTAAATTTATGCATTTCTCAAATGCTCTATGTTCTTTTATTTCATTTTTCAATTTTATCAAGCAATGAGTAGAAAGAAAATGACTTTCTTTCAATTCTCATTTTTCTTACCAAACACACTTATAGAAAGATAAATTATATTTTCTATTTTTCTACCATTTCACTTTTTCATCTTTTCAATTTTTTTTCAACTCTATCAAGCAAAGTCTTACCTGAGCTTGATTGAGTAGAAAAGTGAAAGGCTAGAAAAAAAAATTGAGCATGCTTAGTAGAAAAGAAATTGGAAGGGATACCATTTTCCATTCTAATATATATTTTAAATTGGAATGATAAGAGGGAAGGAAATGAGCGAAAAGTATATTTTAGTTCAAAATTATAAATTTTTTTTAAAAAAATTCATTTTATTTCTTCTCATTTTTCAACTCTACCAAGTAAAAAATAAAAAAAAATTTCTCAATTTTTCTATCTTTCCTATCAAGCAATGTCAAAAAATAAATATATATATTTATTTTTTCATCTCTTAAAATTTTCATTCTAAATTTCTTCCCACTCTACTAAACAAAACTTTAAAATCATTTTGTTTTTATGCATGCATGCATAATATGATATAGGATGATACGGTATGGTATGGAATCCTCTAAAAACCCATCCATATACGATTAGCCATTTGTGATGAATGTTCTGCTTTGTTGCTTAACAGAGTGTTTCCCCATGCTTGGAAAGTTTTTTAACATATGAAATGCAGTTAATTTTGGCATTAACCTTGAACGTAAGAATGTGTTTACAATTTATAGGAGTTAAATTGCGAGTGTTGGATATATATATATATATGAGTATATTTCTTTTAAATCTTTTTCATATATTTAAGAATTATATGTCTTTGTATTCCGTTAGATGCAAGTGTTTGAAAGAAAATGAGGAATCTAGTAACAAAGATTGCAATTAATCTCAAAGCACTCTCTAGTGCACTGATTGCTTATTTAGTTTTTACTTGCTTCACTTTTTTAGGTGCACGATCCTATCATCTTAGAGCATTAAAAAGAAACTTATACATATACACATTAGCTGCAAACACCAGTTTTCCCCCTTAGCAATTATAATCATCTTGAATTATATTAGAAAACTTGCTTAAATGTTGACAACCACTAAATCAAATGTTTGACAACCACAGGTGATGGAGATATTGAATGTGCAGCCAGGAGCTAAGAAACGATGCTTGCGACGAACACGGACAGGTCCTTGGTGAATCAAAAGGGTTACGTTAGTTGGTTTTTGTACATAGTCGGAGAGTTGATGAATTAATGTGGCCTTGGATTAAAAAGACTTCTTTTTTTTTTCCGGTAGTAGAGCAGTTTGCCATGGAAATGGATATGGAAACTTTTACCTTCTTTTTTTACAAGCGATAGAATTGGAGGGTTCAAATAGATTATGAAACTGTTTTTTCACAAATCATATCTGATTTATACATGTACATGCTGATGGAACATGTCCTAAAAGTGATTTGACAACAAGCTTTATGAGAATCTTCTTTATCATCAATCTATTTTAAGTTGGTGTTTGTGGAGCTCAACATCCGACAAGGTTCCCAATCGAGTGGAATTAACGTAATCTTGAGGGGAATGAGCTGACACACCTGGTACTAATAATCCAATTACCCTCAACATTCCCAAAACCCAACCTTCCTTGTAGTCTGGACCGTACATGTAAGGCAAAATGATGCCCCTAATGAGCTCCCAAACTGCATTCACCATCTTTGGAAGCACCCATAGTAAAGAAAAGTAATTCTTGTTCGGCTGTTCTGGTAAGACCTGCATCGTTAAAATCGTAAACATGAATACGATACCATGATATGTACATTAAACATGTCGGAAAATCGTTCCTTTCCAACTTACCTCCCCAGTGTAGAAACTATTGAAGAAGAGGCAAGGTCCAAAATGCTTAAACAATGTCATTTTATCATCATAAGGAACCCTAGGCACCAAGTCATTGTTGTAAACATATCTTAAATATTTCACATCAAATTTTTTCATCTTCTCCTTCATATATTCCCCAAAGTTTTCGTCCCCAACCCTTGGTTGTCCAAAGGTGAAAACCCCATCCAATTTCTCCAACAACAATTCTTCGTCATGTAACATCAGCACTGCAGCAAACAAAATAGCTAAAGCCCCACCCAAACTATGGCCAGTCACTATAAACTTGGCATCTTCATTCTCCTTTAGAATCTCTCTCAACTTTTGTCTAATAGCGTAGTAGGCAAATTGGCGTTGGCCATCCCTGTGTTGTTGGATCTCCTTAGGCCAACCGTTGTTCGTTTGCAAGCCGAGTGCTTGCATGAAACCACTGTGGGTTCTGGCCTTACCCATGGCTTTAATCTTGCACCAAGAAAAATCAGCATCAGTTCGCCAGTCGTCGGCGTCGAATGGGCTTGTCCCTCTAAATGCAACCACATACAAGTTGGGATTTGCTTGTGTGTCTTGAAGAATAAAAGCTTGGGTTGAAGGAAGTCCTCTGTATTCTGTACCAAAATCAAACACATTTCTTAATATGCTGCTTGATTTACACACGGATGGATCTTAAAGATATGGTTAACACCCTAGATCAATAAGTAATCACATTTTTGTTTTTAATTTAGCTCAAAGATCAAGAGTAAGAATGAGAAATAATGTTGATATGGTCGAATAAATTGATTAGTAAGGGACAAATTACATATAATGACAAATTGACCTCAATTAAGGATTAATTAATCCTATAAATCAAAAGCAAAGGGCCTCCCGTTGGTGGTGGAAGTAGGACGCCACGTCTTTGTGTTGGCCACTACCATAGCAACTTGTTATAAAATATTTAAAAAGCGGGATTTGATATATTTTTATTAATCTTAAATAATTTGTAATTAAAAAGGAATTACATATTTAGGTTTCTAAAGTCCATCTTTTTTATTGTCCAAGTCTTGTTCTTGTTGCTCAAAAAGAAAACCTACCTTATTCTTAAGACATAGTCAATAAATAGGTTCGGTGTTATTTCTTTAACCCCACGTTAAAGTTGTCTAATATGTTTAATTATAAATTATGATTATTATGATAGAAGGGGTTATGTATTATATTAATTACATTGACTTCAGTCACCAATTATAGTCATTTAATGCTAATTAAACGAAGTTGACAATTAGGGAAAAATAATAATTTATGGACAGCCGTTTTTATCATTTAATTACTATTTTTATTACCTCATAGCAATGTTATGCAAGAAAATAATTTACTTAAAACACATTATAGAAAAAAGAGAGGAAATAGAGAAAACTTACCATTCCAGCAATTAAAAAACTTGACGAATTTCCTCTGCTCAAAAAAGAAAAAGAAACATTGTCATATATATATTCTTTTAATTTAAGAAAATGAAATGAATAATGGAACGTCCTCATTTTAGAATCAAGCTAATAATATTTATTTTTTAAGTCTTTTAATGTTTTTTATTTTGATGGTGCATGAAATCTATAGGTTAAAAGATGGAATATTATTTAAGAGTAAAAATGGAAAATACGTAGTTACGTACCTTCCAAAGTTGGGTGACTTTGGTTTCAATGAAGGCTTCATTCTCATAGGATAATTTGGAAGCCATCATAGACAGCGAGGCTTTGTATTTTTGGTCAGCTGGCTTAATGTTTTCGTCTAATTCAAGGCGAGTGTCGGTGTTCCCTACCATCGATGTAAACTTCGCGGATGCTCGCTTGGGCCATTCTGTTTTCCCTGCACCATGAAAGGTAGGTATGATGATGAAAATAATGATTGCAAACAAACAACATAGGCAAAAGAGAAGTCAGTCAGCCAAATTGTGGAGGACATGCAGCTAGTAGTTTACCTGTTGGAAGATTTAGTAGGAGACGAAAGAGGCCACCGTTGGCAGATAAAAGGTTGAGCCACATCTCGATGGCATCCCCCATAAAGGCCATAGGTTTCTTTACCCAAATGAGGAGTATTTGAAGAACAACGGAGACGAAGATGGGCCATCGAAGAAGAAAGCTTTGATGTTGGCTCCCAGGACAATCTATGAATCCTCTTGTCTCCAACTGAGGCGAGAATAGAAGGCTAAACAGATCAAACAAAGTTGCTTTTTCTGGGTTTAGTAAAAAATAATCGTCGCAAAAACCTTGATGAGAAGTAGCCATATGGCTTGCAAGCTAATGAAGAAAGAGATTTGAGGAGTTGTGTCAACCTGTTCTAAAAACTGCAGGAATCGGCAATGAGAAACTACTATTTAAGTATATATAGAACTATAGAAATGCTTAATCAATTCTCCTTTCACTGTTGCCTTTCTCCGATATCAGCGTTGAACAAATCAAGGGTCTTTGAGCAAGGATTGAGTTGTCCTTACATTTTTTATTTTGGATTGTTGAGTTTGACCAGTAAATTAAATACAACTTACTGCGGAACTTTATTCTTTCTTCAAGCATAAAATTTTTGATTTAATCACTATCCATATATATATATATATATTATAAAGTAAGGGTAGACAAATAAATTAAAAATATTTTATAAACATTTTAAAATAGTGAATTAATTATATTAGCATAATCTTAAAATATATAATTTTTAGGTACTAATAATAAAATGTCACATTATCAATTTTTTAAAATATAAAATATTAATTATACATTCATCCATATTAAATATATTCTCAAACTTAATTTAACTTTAATTAAATACCTTAAAAAAATTAGAAATTTTAATAAATAAACCAACATGTTTTCTTCTTTTATAAACTTTAAATTATTTTAGTTTTCCTTTTTTAAATTTAATTGTCTTTTATTTCTTTGCTTTCAAAACCAGTTTTATTTTTATGCAGTCTTTTAGTTTTTAGGAGGTAATTTTTATTTTTTATTTTAATATTTTGTTTCTATTTTTTTAATTTTTAATCAAATTTCAGAATTTGATAAAACCACCTTATAATTTTTCAAATTTTGATTTTCTTTTTACTAGTGTTTCTTATTTTTAGATTTTTAATGGTTGATTTAATTTTTTTTAATTTGTGCTTATGAATATTATCAATTTTTTTAATTAATGATTTAAGCATTTTCAAATTTTATTTATTTTTTGCTATGCTTTTCCCTTTCAATGTTTTCCCCAAAAAATTTTAATTATTTCAATTAAAGTTAAATTAAATTAGAGATGGTATATTAGGTGTATAATAATATTTGTATATCTTTAAAAATTGATAATGTAGCATGATTTTGTTGAAACTTAAAAATTATATATTTTAGGATAATCCTAATATAAGTTATTCCTTTTAAATATCAATATAAATTTGAAACTAATTTATAGCACTTTATTTAAGACACAAAACATTTTAACAATAATCAATAATAATTTAAAAACGAATTTAAACAACATGTTTTTTTTATTTTCAAACATGAAAATTAAAAAAAAAACTTCAAAAAAATTATTGTTTGTACATTTGTAAAGGAATAAAAAAAACTTAATTTAAAATATATAATTAATATAATTACAACATAATCAGATTTAAAAAAACATATTATTGTTTGTACATATTGTTGGGCATTCCCAACGGAATTTTTAGATTCCATAAATAGGTTAAGAGTCGAAAAATGTCTTATCTGGTGTAGTAAAATATTGGATTTTTTTTACCTAAATAATATAAAAAATTAAATATATACTGAAATAGGATAAGGACCCTAATATTTACCGATCTAGGCAAAATCTACAATGTAAAACCGGTGTCATCTGATCAATCGACAATACCGCTCTCCCCTACCACCAATCACATCACTTTTTAAAAAAAATAATTTTGTCTCACCTAATCAATCGACGACACCAATATTAGACACCTAAATATACGTGTATTTTTTATACGTTTGAAACGAAAAAATATATTTTTTACTGGTGTTGACAATGTGTCAGGTGGCACCCTAATATTTTATAATAAAATATTTCTTAATGCTAAAAAAGAATTGATATAATTAATTTTATCGGGTATTGGAACCCGAACCGTGACTGCCAGCGGCACCGACCTGACAACTTGTCACCGATGTGACCCGTCGGTCACGGTTCGGGTTTCAATACCTGATAAAATTAATTATAACAATTTTTTTTCAGTTTGGGTTTAAAATATTATATTATATTATATTAATTAAAAAAATATTTTGAGTATTAAAAAGTTGTTTGTGAAATAAAAAAAGACACACTGTCAGTGTACCAAATATTAACTCTTTAAAAATTATTTAAAATATATCTAAATATATTGTTAAAAAATAATGAATTTTCTAATAAATTTTCAATAATTACCGATTGAGTATTGGTATGGACATTATTGTCAATGCAGGAGAACGTAAGTTCGAGTGCGCTAAAACACATTATCCTCATTGGGGAGAGGCTATAAGTAATTCTAAGTATTATGTCAAAAAGAATAGATATAATCAGAATTGAGATTATTAAAAAAATAGTGTTTCAAGAATTTTAATTCGAAAAAAGGAATAGAAAAAAAGGACAAATTGTGAAGTGTGTTTGTTATAATTAATTAAATACAAATGTTTAAAGAGGAAAGGTTTGAGTTTAACAAAAAAGAAAAAGAAAGGCAAAGGTATAGAAGTCAACTCAAAGTCCACCCTGGTTGCTTAGAACCAAGCCAGAACGGATGGCTTCTCTCAAATTTGTAAGGATGGAATTCGGAGAATTGAATTACACCGCCCACTGCTTGGTCAACTTTTAAAAGGAGCGACAATTTAAATGCGTTTCACGTGGTTTTGGTTCCATAGGATGAGAATTAGGACCAGCTTGAGTCGCGCATGGAATTGGTTGGCGTGAGTAGACTTACCTCGGATTTCAATAGTATTAGTTCCACTCGATTTTAAAAATGAGTTTAAATTTTTAATTATATTAAATTCTTTTATATTACTATTTTTATATATTAAAATAAAAGTATGACTCAGCTCTTGTAATTATATAATAATTATACATTTTTCTTAAAAGTTGGTCGATGGTAATAAGTACAATATATTTATTCCACTTCTTATAGAAATATTAAATACGCATAAATTTATTATGTGAATTAAAAAGATTATAATAAACATTCTTATTAAAAATTTATATAAAAATCAAATCGATGTTTTCGTTGTAATAGTTAAGTCAAAAGGTTGATATGTATAATGTTTTTGGTTCAAATCTCATTATAAATAAATTTTTATTAATTTATAAAATATATAAAAAAAAACACAAAAACATTTTCATAATAATATAACTTACTCATGACAGAATTAAAATTCTAGACTATTTTAATTTACAAGTTATAATCTTACATAACATTAGTAATTAAAATAAAAAACAAATTAGGCAACGAATCAAATAAACATTATTAACATGTTACGAACAAGACAATATGCACAAACTGTGGTAACTAAGTGTTTTGTTTTATGTTTGAAACTTGTAACTAAGGGAGTGTTGTTCTTTTCTTTTTTTTTAACTAATGATCACGTGAATACGTAACGGATAATATGTAATATTGTAAAAATTAAATCATAATGAAATCGATTAAACCATCAATTTTTGATTTATCGATTAAACCGATGATTTAATCATAAAAAATAAAAATTTCTAAAAATTATAAAAAAAAAACTCATAAAAATATAAAACTCTAATAAATTTCTAAAAAGTAACAAACTAAAATAAATAATAATAGAAATATAAACATTCAGCCAAATATTAACATTGATTCGATCAGTTTTTTAGCCGTTGAATCAATTTTTTATCAATTTTATGGTGTCTGATGAATTGATTGAACCACCAACATATTTCTTCTTAATTATAAATATCCATTTGTTTTTGTAAAAAGTTAAACTACCCATTATTTACAAAAGTTATCTACTCTTTTTTTTTCTTGAAATATTATTATTTCTTAAAACATAAATTTTTTATGTGAAATATTATTTTTTAAATGTAAATTTATATATAATATATAAAATTGATGGTTGAATTGGTTTATACAAAATCATAAAATTGATAAAAAAATCAATTTAATTGGTAAAAAGCCGATTGAATCAATACTAATATCCAATTGAATTGAGTTAAAGCTAGTTTAAGTATTTAATTTTATTATTATAGTTTATAAAATACATGTTGATATTTCTATTATTATTTATTTGGGTTTTTTAATTTGTTTTAGATTTTTAGGTTTTTTTTTATAAATTTTCTAGCTTTTAAAAAAAAATTCATTTTTCATAACTGAATCAACGGTTCAATCAGTTGAACCAGAAACTGAGAGTGTAATCGGTTTGACTATAATTTGATTTTTGCAACATTATATGTATTTGTTATGTATTCATGACATCACTACGTAAGCATATATGATCACTAGTTAAAAATATGAAAAGAACAACACTCTCTTGATTACAACCTTCAAACATAAAATAGAACACTTGGTTACCACACAATTTGTGCATGCGGTCTAGTTCTTGATTTGTTAATTAGGTTATTTGATTCATTGAATAATTTGTTTGTATTTTAATCGTTAATGTTGTATAAGATTATTAATTTGTAAATCAAATTAATTTTGAATTTTAATTGTGTCGTAAGCATTTTATATGACTATATTCATAATTTAATTTTAGGTTACCTAAGTTTCAACATATATGTATATAAGTAGTGATTAGACCTATTTAAAAGTCGAACTACTCGCTCAAGCTTGAAGGCCAACACAAATTGTGAGAGGGTTTAGAGAAAAATACAAAACTTGAAAAATGAACTTAGGGAAAAAACAAAAACAAAATCGTTTAAAATATGAATCATGCTTGGGCTCTAAATTTCAAAGCTTGAGTCTAGCCAATCCATTTTATACTTTGATAATATATCGTTTATTGTACTTTTATATATTATGTAATTTTATATTACATAAAATTAAATATATAATGATACAATATAAATATCAACGAAAATATTTTAAGATGTGTGCGATTAAAATTTTGATAAAATTAATATGTAATTTTATTAAATATTAAATTAAAAATAATATATTTTAAAAAATAAAAAAATATAAACAAATGTAAAACGAGCTTGAATTTATATGAAAAAAAAAAGTAGATTGATCAATACACGTGGAATTGAGTCCATTGAAAGAAAGAAAGATAATAAATATATCTTTAAGTGAGACTACTTTTGCATGAGAGAAAAAAAATTATATTTATTATTTATTTGGTGAAATAAAAACCTAAAAACTAACTAGAAATTAAACATTAATCCTAATATTCCTAAAATTCTCTAAACAGTTTTCATAATCCAATTTCTTCTTGCTAGTTTGAACCCAGCTTTGTGCTAAATTATATTGTGTTGCCCAACTTAATGAAATTTTGATAGTTTCTAAAAAATTTCAGGAAACACCTTGGAAGACGAAAAGATTTTTGTTTTTCCATAACCGCCATGCTAGCAATCCAAAGAGAGTTGTCCATGGGATCCCATTCCTTAACCTCTATATTGAAGTCTTTAAATTTGTCTTAATCCATTCGGAGATGGTTCCTGAGAAAAATTTTGCTCGATGGTCTCTTGGTACAAAATAGCACCAAATTTCTTTGGCAACTGGGCACTCTCTACATACATGCAGAATATCTTTTATTTCATATTGGCATACTGGGCACAACGAATTTTGTCCAATACTCCTTTGTACTCGTTCATGGTTAGTAAGCAATCTATTATTACTGGCTAGCCATAGGAAGAATCTAACGCGATGAGAACCATGGTATTTCCAAATGGCTTTCCTTATTTCATCTCGCATGTTCCACATGTCTTTATTATTTGATACGTGCTTTTGACCGAGAATTTTCCATTTATAGTGTGCGCCTAGAAAATTTGGTCAAGGCCTGCTAATAGGTGTGGAGGAGGAATGTTTGTGATTTTCTTGACAATATTTTCTGGTATGCTTTCCCTAAAAGCGTTCAAATTCCGTGCTCCATCAGACGTTACCATTTCGCTAAGGGGACAATTTGTAGGTGGCCTTCCTAATGGGAGTATATATGCTTTAAGTGGTTATATTTTGGGCACCCATGGATCCACCCATCATTTAACCGAGGTTCCTGTCCCAACTGACCAACATAAGTTCTCTTTCAGTAAAGGCCAAACCTTGGCGATCCCTTTCCAAATAGCTCAACTGTTTTTTTGCATAATACTTTCGGGGATTATTTCTTTCATCTCATACTTTTTTTGTAGAACCTTAACCCAAAGAGTCGAATCTTTTGAGACAAGATTAAATCCTAATTTAAGTAAGAATGAGGTATTCTAATCCTCTAAGTGTCGAAGGCCCAGTCCACCACATACACGGGGTTGACACACGGAATCCCAATCCACTAATGCCATTTTCCTTTATCCCATTTTGACCCCCCAGATGAATTGTCTTGCCAAGCGCTCAATCTCTATATATACCCTGTTTGGAATTCGCATAGACTGCATGAAGTAATTTGGAATAGAGAGGAGAACTGATTAGGCCAAGGTGAACCTTCCTGCCATAGATAATTGTGTAGCAGTCCAGTTATTTAATTTTGCTCTAACTTTCTCGATCACAAATCCTAGAGTAGAATTCGTGACTCTTTTGTGCAATAGTGGCACTCCTAAATATGATCCCAAGTCCTGGACTTGTTGGAAACCCAATAACTTGCTCAAACTGTTGCTTGAAATCTCGTCTACTCCTCTAGAAAAGAATATATTTGTTTTTCTGGCATTAACACGATGTCCCAAGAAATCACAGAATCGATCCAGGATACTTTTCAGCATCAAGCCTTGTTTGATGTTCGCTTCTGAAAAAATTACCAAGTCATCAACAAAAAATAAGTGTGATAAGGTAGGTCCTAGTCGTGTCAACCTGATGGAACTCCATTCCTCGATGGATTCAGCCGTTTTAAAGTTATGTCCTAGCTATTCCATGCATAGAACAAATAAGTAGGGTAATAGGGGACACCATTGTCTCACTCCTCTTGCAGGTTTGAATTTTTCTATGGGTACTTCATTCCACAATATCTGTATAGTGGATGTTGATATAGCTGACATGATTACTTTCCGTAGGGAATCTGGAATTTTGGCTGCTGAATAGTGGCATCTATAAATTCCTACCGAACTCTATCATAAGCTTTTTCTATATCAATTTTAACAACCATCCAGTTTTTGCTCTTCCCCCTTATAGAATGAATTACTTCTTGGGCAGTGATGATATTATCTGAGATGTTTCGCCCAACAATAAACCCAACTTGTTCTTGAGTAATAATTTTGGGAAAAACAATTTTGAATCTATTAGCTATGATTTTCATTATTAGTTTGTATAAAACGAAACATAAGCTGATAGGTCGAAATTGCAGAATTTCTTCAGGATGAGCTACCTTTGGGATAAGCACAATGAGTGTATTATTTAATTCTTGGTCGATGGGTCTACCGTTGAAAACTTCTTTAACCCATTCACAAATTGTACCCCTAATGCTATCCCACTAATTCTGGAAAAAAATTGCATAATATTCATCACTTCTTGGAGCTTTTAGTGGGGCCATATCAAATAGTGTAGTTTTGATTTCATTGTTCGAGATCCCTTTGCCTAGAAAATCCAAGTCATTTTAGTCAATTTGTGTAAACCGATTGGGGGAAGCTCTCCCATCTTATATGGTAATTCTCCATAGAGTTGTTGAAAGTAGTCTACTGCCTCTTTTGTATTTTATCTAGGTCATATAGCCAATCACCACTCATACTACGTAAGGCATTTATACGATTAATATTCCTTCTAAACATTGTGTGACTATGAAAGAATTTTGTGTTTCTATCTCATAGTTTAAGCCATTTGAATCTTGAATTTTATTTTCGTAATAATTCCTCATGACTGAGTACTTCTTCAAGTTCGTTTCTTATTCTCATCTCTCTTTGGATTAGTGTGTGTGAGTTTAACTTTTCAATTTATTTCTGAATTCGATTTAATGCAAGCATCAGTTTCCACTTATGAGTCCCAATATCCATATATACATTTTTTTCCATTTTTTGAGGCCTATAGTGAGGCTTCTTAAGGTTTCTTGCATATCCCCATTATACCTCCACAATTCTTTTATTATGTTTGGAAAACTCTGGTGTTGGGTCCATCCTGCCAGGAATCTAAAGGGACGACATCTTGGAAGGCTAATTTCTGGGTTTAGAGTAATGAGGATAGGTCGGTGATCTGATTTAATTCGTACTAGGTGTGTGACTATACATTTTGGAAAAGATTGCATCCAAGCTTCGTTCCTTAAAGCTCGGTCAAGTCTTTCAAAGATTCTACTCCTTTGCCAGGTAAAGGGTGGTCCTCAAAATCCCAGGTCTTGTAGATCATTAGTCTCAACAAAATCACCTAAATTTAGGCATCTTCTGCCTATGTTGCCTCCTGTTTTGTCACTCGTAGCTAGGATAACATTAAACCCCCTGCTGCCATCCATGGAATAGAAGTAGTAGGGATGGTTTCCTTTAATGCTTCCCAAAGCACTCGTCTTTTAGTACGGTTAGGACTACCGTATACAAATGTAATTAGAGCAACCTATGTGGAGGTCTTGAAGGAGACCCTTGTAAGAACAAACTTTGGTTGATTTTTAATAACTTCAAGGCAAACTATATCCTTCCATCCGATCCAGATTCCTCTTGAAAACCCTCGTGCTTCGACCCGATGTGAGTATTGAAACCCTAACTTTGTAATAATCTCCTTTGCTTCCATCCCCACTAACATTTGCTTCCAATAGGCTAATAATATCCGGCTTGTGTTCAACATTGTATTTTTTGAAAATACGAGGGAATTTCACACTCGCACATCCTTGACAGTTCCAAGTAAACACTGATAGATTGGTATTCATTATTTTATTCAGAAATTATAAGATTCATACGTTCTTCACTGTTGGATCCCTTCTTGGTTTACTAGACCCACCCCCTCTGTTTGAGGGACCTCGGACATCAATCCCTATTGGAAGTCATTCTGTAATAATTCTACAATATTGTTAACCGAATCAGTCAAAGAGAGCTTTAGGGAGGATGCTTTAAACAAACTAGGCTTTTCCTTAATATTTTTACTAAGCTTTTTACTATTATTAATATTATTTTTT
Organism: Gossypium hirsutum; assembly: GCF_007990345.1. Lineage (NCBI taxonomy): Eukaryota > Viridiplantae > Streptophyta > Magnoliopsida > Malvales > Malvaceae > Gossypium > Gossypium hirsutum. The sequence continues at coordinate 25,584,205 of NC_053441.1, forward strand.
TAAGACCGTTCTTTTTAGCTCCCCCACTTCGTGTTGTCCTTAAATTTTCCCATTGCATCGCGCCTCTTAGACCACTGCCATGCAAGTTCGCCGAAAAATTAAGGCTGAGGTTATCTTTAAACATTACGACTGAGTGTTTGTCGAAATCCAAAATTCCTTCCATTGGCGTTAGCAAAATCTCCCGCAGTCCAACAATTTTTGGCTTCTACCTATCGTGGCTATCGTTAATATGGTCACCCTTCGTAAAGTCCCCAAATCGCACCCCATCAATGTTTTGACCCTCAATAAACTCCGTGTTTTGGCCATGGTTCCTGATGGTTTGTTTCACATGTTTCGTCACTCTGGGTCTCGACGTAGATAGAGGAGGTCATGCTTTCGATGACTTGCCTCCACTATGTACCAGGTTAGTACATTTCAGCTCCCTAGCACTAGATTCAATTTTTTCCCTTCATGGCCCAAGTTTTCCTTTTTTGACCTACTAGCACTAGTCCCGTCCTTATTTACCCTTGAGAGCCCGTTCCCGATATTGGTCTTATGAAGACCTGATTTCATCACATACCTGATATTTTTACTGGGTCGATTCTATCCCAGGCCTATCTACCATTGTTCAGTCGCAACTCCCAGGCCATGCCTTATATCGCGCCTGAATTCACCAATGGTTCTATGAACCAAATTACCACCGATTTCCTTTTACTGGGCCGATCGTTTCTCAGAAGAGCCTGCCCTAAAAGCTATGGCTACCTCACTTGGGTTTGTTTCTTGTTGGCCCACTTCGGTATCGAAATTGTCTTGTTGGGTCAGACTATCTTTCCCATCATCTAGAGTTTCCAAGGTTTAGAATCGGGAAGCATACGCTATTCCTATTCCCTCACCATCTTTTGCTTTCGTTGTCCTTGGCGACCTTCTTCCCCTTCGTTCCACTAGTACCCACGGGCCATAACCATTACTCATTGAGCCTTTGGGGTTTGAATTTCTTGTCGCTGTGTACTCTCTTTCCTCCCCACAAGAAAAATAGACTGTGGGAAAGTACTCATATTCGATCCGCTGAAGGGAGCCATTGATGAAGACTTGAAAGATCATCGCTTTTTCAAGATTCACATAAACTGCCATTTGTGCAAACCTCCCCCGAACCCCATTGTCTGTATTAAAATCTAACTTTGCCACCTGCCTAACCATTCCACCTATTTCTTGTAAAATCTTTCGATTATACATGTGCCTAGGTAATCCCATGAACCGAATCTACACCATTACTATGTTTGGAAAAGGTTGCAATGTGTTAAAGTCGATAGTCCAAGGCTGCACTATAAGGTATTGCCCGTAAACAATCCACAGACCTTGACAGAGAACCTTCTGAAAATCCCCCGAGCTTTGAAATTTTTCTAAGAAGTACCCGTTCTCAACGTCCATTAGTCGAAACGGTTGTGTCGACTTCCAGAGGGAGCATACATTATTGTACAATGCCGAATATCCAATGTTTTGACCAAGGAGTTTGATTACCACGGTGAAGGCCATGTCTTTATTAAGAATTTGGTTAACCCTCTCCGAGAAGTCGATCGAAGGTATGCCATTAACCAAGGAACATTTTACATCTGCTTTTGACAGATCAAAGTCCTCATCTTCCTGGCAACTATCTATAATAATTGTTCATTTATCGGCGTGGATGCTTATTCGTATCAACCAATCCTTCCAAGACAGCAATTTACCCATCATAGGAGCTGCTTCCATTACCACATTTGGGTCTCAATCTGTCTCTCAGATACGCACATTTTTCATAGAGCGAGTTGCGCCTTTCTTATCGTCTCTATTATCCTTCTCCAGAGAACTCATAGTGAATCTCTTATTTTATTTATATATTTATTTTTAATACACTGAAAGAGTAAAACAATAATATCAATTATTTAGATTTTAATTTCGGACATTATAGATATATATTTTCTAGAGCTGTTCATGGGTCACGCCACCCGCTTAGGCTTGAAAGTCCGCTTGAAAAATGAGAGGGTTTAGGTAAAAATATAGATCTAAAAAAATGGGTTTGGACAAAAAATAAGTCTTGTTTTCTAAATGGCGAAGGCCTTAGGCAAGATTTTTTTTCCCAGGCCCGACCATAATTTGACTACTTTTTTTTTTGCTGCTGTTATGTTGTTTTGCTACCATTTCACTATTATATTACTACTATTTTATTGTTGTTATTTGGATATTATATAACTCTTGTTCTATTGTTAATTTTGCGACTAATTTAAAAGAATTTACTTGTTAAGTTACAATTATGTTAGTGTTATCTAAGTATAAAGATTTTTTTAAATTTTATTTTAATTTGTTGGGAAATAATTATTTTAATGTTTTTAATATATTTGATATATTATATTTTTTAAATTTATTTTATATAAAAAATCTAAAACAATTAAAACGGACGGGCCGAGCTCGAGTTTAATATTTTTTATTTGGATTAGGCTTTGACAAAATTTTAGACTCATTTTTTAGATCAAGATGGACTCTAACTTTAAAAAAAAGATTTAAAATTTTGCATCGACTTTATCTAAAATCAACCTGATCTTATCCATAATCAACTCTAATATATTCTAAATATAGAATTATTCTTATGTTGAATTTTTTTTCCTATTAAAGAAAACAATATTTAAAGCTAATGAACAAAGTTGTAGTTTTAATGATATTAGGTGGCATCATATGAAGGAAGTCTTTCACCTTTTCTTGCAACAAAATCTATGCGGATATTATTTTTCTAATCACGTTTAAAAATTTCTACTATTCTTAAGTTTTAATTTTTTTAATGAAACAAAAAGCTCCACAAGAGTCTTAGGGTGGTTTGGATGGGCGATGAGTTGCTGTGCGTTTAGTTTATTTTTTGTCTTAAGCTACAAGATCACTACAGTATCTAATCTTACCACCACTGCTATTTTTACACTAATCGCAGATAAACGCACTACCCATCCAAACATATACTAATTCTTACATAATTGACCACCCTTTATGTGGTTTAAAGGTAGTTGTTGCACTCTAGGTGATGGATCCTCCACTTAAGTTTAGCACATAAATAAAACTTACGCTTAAGTCAAGCACCATTTGTATAATTTATCTATAATAACAAGTTATTTAAATCAAGGTTTTTGGAATTGAATTGATGGTCGAATTAATTAGATTATTGATTCTCAGATCGATCAATTTATCCAATTCAATTAAATAAATAATTAAAAAATAGAAAAAAGATTTCAATTGATTCGCAAGTCAACTAGTCTAGTCCTTTATTCTGGACTGGTACCCTAACCAATTCTTAGTCTAATTGGCTAATTTGATTTGGCTATGAAAACAGTGAATTAAACAGTTATAATTGGTATTAAAACATGTTCCACCTTTGTCCAATACCCAATAATCACATAAAAAAGCAAATACCTCAGGATTTATATGCAACTAGACCTTTTTATAACAATTGCCCTATATAATAACATTGCATTATAGCAACACCAATTTTTATATTTTATTTTTACCCTTTATAACAACCAGGTTTGTTGTATTTTACTAAAATTGGTTTTATTTTTAAGTGAAATAAAAGTAATAAAATGTTCAATTAAATAAAAAAATATTTTAAAAATGAAATTATTTTATAAATTTTATTAAATATATAATCTAAATCTTAAAAAAAACTTAATTTAAAAATTCAAATATATTCAAAGGAAGGTTGATCGTAGGTCAAACTCAGAAGCATCCAGGGAGAAAAGAAAAAGAAAGAAGTTAGTGGCTTTTGAGTTTCTGGATCTCTCTCTAAGGAAAATTAAGATAAATGGAAACGTATAAGAAACTAAACATTCATTTTCAGTCCTAAAACAATATGACATATAGTGTTTTGTAAGCTAAGATATTGAATGACTGTCAAATGATTTGTTCTTTTCTAATCACGGAAAAACCTTGTTCAACTTATTGCTTCAAATTTCCCATTTCTACTACCTTCATTTTATTTTTCATATTTAATTTAGGTTTCGCTATCTGAATTTGCACGATTTACCTATATTTAATTTATAAAATTATTTTTTTTATAATTTGAATAGAATAAAGTTTAACCTAATCTACTAAAATAAGCTTACAGTCAATATGAATTACTATTTAGCGTTTGACTGTAGCTCATGTTTTGAATGGTTGGATTGCTCTTATTTGGTTTTAGCTCTAATTTGGACATACTTTATTGGGTGTGATTCCATTTCATTCAATAACATATTAAAAATTCTATTATATGTGTATTTTGTTTGTGTTCAAAAATAATATATGACTTGAAACTACTATCAGTAAAATTTTTTGTCTAATAATAATAATAATAATAAAGCATTAGTTGTAGTGCTAAAGATGTGATTTTATGCATGTCAATGGCATGGGTTCAAATATCATCACTATAATATTTTTATTGACTTTATTTTAAATGTAAAAAGACAAAATTGCCCTTGTAAGAATATAACTTATTTTCAATATGTAAGGGTAATTCAGTAATTTTCCCCAAACTGAGTTGATGTTGATGTCTGGTTAACTCATGACACCAGTTTAATTAGGAGTTTAAATAATAGTATAGATATTAATGGTTTTCAAAAAAAAAAAATTGTCCTAGGAGAAATGTAATGGAGGAGTAATTCAAGGGTAAAAGTACCATGAAAGTCATTATATGATGTTTTATGCATTTCGGTCCTACTGAAAAATAGACAAATTGATCCATGTATGTTAGATAAAGGAGCAAAACATTCCATCTATATAAATGTAATGGAGGAGCAATTCAAGAGTAAAAGTACCATAAAAGTCCTCATATGATGTTCTATATCCCTATATGTTATTTTCATTAGGGGTATGCACTCGGTGGGTTCGGTTTTTATATGGTTATAACTAAATAAATCGTTTTTAGCTTCTTCTTTTTTTACTTTATGTGTATGCATTGCGTGGATTTTGTCCAATTTTATATTAAAACAACCATAAATGTCGAACTTAAACTTTAATACATAATATCTCAATTTTTACCAACAATATCAAAACCTTATTAAAAAACTATTACATATTTTAAATTATCATTTCAAAATTCCATAAATATAATATTGTAAACAATAAGCAATACCACAATATTAACATTTTCCCTTTTAAAAATGGCAGAGACAATAATTTCGATAGACAATAAAATATGGAGCTTTTTAGATGATTTTCAGATTTGAACAAATAATAATAATTATGTGTTCGGACTCAATTTCTTTGAGGATTTTACATTATATAAAAAAACAATTATCTATTAAAACTTAATTCTAAAAGTATATATCTTTCAAAAAATATATATTCTAAAAGTATATAAATTTTATAATAATAAAATTAATTATATAAATGATAATTTGGGTTTAGGTTTAGTTTTCAGCTTTTTTTAATTTTAATTTTTTAGATTAAATTATTTAGGGTTTATAATTTAATTTCATAAATAAATTAATTATTAAGTTGGGTTTATAATTATATTTGGTTTGGGTTAGTTTAAATTTAACATTTTAGGTTGGGTCCTTGGGTTGGGCTTCTATTATGATTTGAGTTGGGTTTAATATAATGATATTGGGCTGAGTATAAAATTATTTATTAATTAAAAAATCAAAATAGGTTTATTGGGTTTGGATCCTCAATATCAAAACTGAACTGATTTAACCATTTAAGCCGAATTAGCTACCCAAAATAATCGAAAATTTAATTAATCGAAAATTTTTGGTTTTTTCGGTTCAGGTTGTTTGGTTTCATCGGTTTAATCGAATTTTTTCTCATCCCTAATTTTATGTGTTATATATGTAGCATAATAATAAATTTAACCCCTAACATTTACATGTTTATTTAATCGGCCGCTATTATTTTATTTGGAGCTAATTGTGTCTAAATATTTTTATTGTTTGATGTATTACTATTTTATCTTATATGTCATCCAATAAATAATTTAAAAATTATAAAAAGTTAAAAATCCAAAATAAATGACAAATGGTTTTTAATTTTTTTTATTTTACTTAAATAATCATTATTATTTGATTTAAAATTAAATAATTCTTTCAAATAAAAAAATCAATTGTTTTAAAGCCAATTAAAAATAATTATTTATTTACATAAAAATTATTAAAAGATGCATATTTTTTATACCATATTAAAAGTGAAGGATAAGTGAATTATTATGAGATAGATCTGAATAAGGTGTGTGAAGGTATGTTATTATTATATTTTAAGTACTATTTAAATTTAATTTTAAAAGAGTACAAACCTAACATGCAAATAGATTCAAAGTTTTAAAGCATTTAACTGGTGCCATCAGAAAGAATGGTGTCACCCCTTTTTCATCCAAAGAGTAATAATTGTTTCATTGGGTCTTTGAACGTTTTATATAATTATATTTCGGTTCGGTATCACTAATGACAACAGCGACACTCAAAAAAATTTTTTTTTTAAAAACCAGAGGTGGTGATGTTAATGACAATGGCGTCACCAACGTTTATTGTTCAAAACGAAGTATTTACATACATAATTTTCAAAGTGAGTCATTTTTGTAAATAATCAAAAATTTTAGATACTTTTTTATAAAAAGCCCATGTTTAGATATGCATTTGATCGGTATGTTAAACATGAATAGAGAGCATGCATGTAAATACGTACCTTCCAAAGTTTGGTGACTGGTTTCAATGTAGGCTGCATTCATAGGCAGAGAGGGTTTGTATTTTTGGTCACCTGGTTTAATGGCTTCGTCTAATTCAACCCCAGTGTCAGTATTTCCCTATTACCGTTGTATACGTCGCCTATCATTTCATCAGGCTCTGATTGTTGGGTTCACTAAATTAGAGTTTTAAGAAAAAAGCTTGGAAGAATGAAATCTCTACATTTGTTACCTAATACCTATCCTTACTGTTCAACTGCAGTTTTAACTTTTCCCTTTACAACTCCTCAACGTGAACCTAAATTCTCAACAATGGTGGACCGAGAAACGTGGCAAAAAATTCCTACCTGAAATTTATAAGATTTTTGTGTTGATGATTGGGTTCGGTTTCAAAAAAAAAAAATCAAGTTTTAGTCCATTTTAGGCTTCACCTGCTTAAAAAGTCCGTTTTATTATTTAAAAATTAATAATATATTTTTAATCTATATTTTACATATTTTTATAATTTAATTTAATTTTTATAAAAATAATTATTTAAATTAAATCCAGGTCGAGTCAATCTAAATTATAAAAATACTTGTCAAATTTCAACCCAAGTTGAGTTGAATTTACCGTACCACGCGAACTACTCAACCCATGGAACAGGTCTAATGTTAAAACATTGGAGTTACATTATAAAATCAAAACAAAGTCTTATATTACAATTTGGTCGATAAAATTACTATAGAGACCTTTGTAGTAGGAGTTAGTTTGTACTTTGCCCTTTCTATTTAAAAAATAGACAATTTAGTATTTATATACTAGATTAAAGAACAAATGGTCCTTTATGTTAAAAATTTCATCTATTTTTACTATTAAAAATTGGTATGATTAATAAAATAAACAGAAAATGACACATGTTGTGCCACGTGTATCTTATGCTGACGTACATGGATCAGTTTTTAACAATAAAAATGCATGTACTTTTTAATAGAAGAACAAAAATACTATTGAATCTAACATATAAAAATTTAAAAAAAAATGAAATTTCCCTCGTTGCATAATACTTTTATTGAATTGGATTATCAATGATAATATCTCTTTAGTCTCCCATATGCATACATCAAAGTTATTATTGTCTTTTTTCTTAATTTGAATCAAAGATGGAAGAAATTTTTTTATGAATGGAATTAGTAAATCAAAACATAAAACTATGTATATTTATTTAAAATTAATGATATAGTGTCCCAAATGTTAAATTATAATCATTATGATTTCTAAAGCTTTGGGTCGATATTGAATTGTCCCAAACGTTAAGGTATTGAAAGAAGGTAGAAAAGAAAGAAATTTATAGAAAATACCCCACAATTTGATGTTAGGTAACAGTGTGAAATCAGACCATCCAACAGTCTAAACCAACAACCTTAATTATTTTTAGTTGCACAAATTTTCACTCTTCCTAGCTTTTTGTTTTATGTGCTTTTTCTTCTTCTTTTTAAACACGATTGTCAAAAAATAGCCATGCATGGAATAGGATAACATAAAATAAACGACCTCCAGACAAGCAACTAACACCCACTTGATTATTACTATTAATTATTGTAACCAAAGTCTTGATTTTAATTAGTTCCACCTTTTTGTTTTTGTCTGAAGCTTCAACTCTTGGGTCTTTCTTTTCCTCCTTCGATAGACATCATATCAATTATTGAAGCTGTAACAGTCTAAAATTGTTTAACGACAGTAAAAATTACTAAACAGAACCAAACAAATATCTTACAAATATATAAAAGATTTTTTAAAAAAATTAAATACATTTAGTGTATAGAATTTGTAGTCAAGACCATGGTTGAAAACGATTTTGTCATTTGTCGATCTTGTAGCTTGTGGCAACAATGGGACTTCTAACAACATGTTTTCGTTGGCTGTCTTCCCAAATGAGATAACCAAAAGACACAGTCTTATCAAGCTGTCTTGGACCTTCAATGCTCAACTTGAAGCTTCTCTTCTCGTTTATTTCCTTGAAGACCAACGTGTCTGGCTCCACACTTACCTTAACCCCCTTCATTGCTGTCAAACTTGCTTTGTAGATGAAGCTTCCTTCTCCAACATTAGTCACCGTTCTTTGAAATTCCTTCACAGTGTTGGAATCCGGTTTCACATTCCTGTCATTGAAATACGCTATAAAAGAAGGGTAATTGAGATCTAAAGAAGGGTTGGAACACTTGTTTGAAGATGATCCTGTGATGGTTTTTATTTGTTGTGGTGTAAAGTTTAGACCGCAAAGAAAGTCGATGTAATCTTGGACTGTAGCATCGTATACGATCCCGGGGTCAAGCGCTTTGTTGGGATTGATATGGCCAGCTCCCATTGCTAGTGGAGTGGCCGGTTGGAGATTAGTACCGATATCCTCGATAGGATTGCCGGCGTTATCGATGGGATCCGACGTAGTCATCAAGGCTGATCGGATCGCTGTGGGGCTCCAATCCGGATGTGCCCCTTTCAGGAGTGCTGCAATTCCTGCTACATGGGGGCATGCCATGGATGTTCCCGAAAGTAAATTGAAGCTACTAAACAACATATCGTCATTCAAACGAGCCACTCCGATATTTAGCGGCCAAGCAGCTAGGATTGAGTCACCAGGGGCCATAATATCAGGCTTGAGGACCGATGGAGCACTATAGGATGGTCCTCTAGATGTATAACTAGTTACAGTGGGTGAGGGTTTGGAACCCAGAAATGTTGTTTTAAACTCAATGCTGGCTTTTGGGTTTTTATTGGTCTTAATGTAATCGACGACAATATCGCCACCTTTTTGTTCCAGGAAAATGGCTGGTAAAGGGCTTTGAGTGAATATATCCAAGAGGGTACTATTTGTTATGAAAACACCAGCTACATTCCCCGCCACTTGAATGCTGCTAAATTGGTCATTGAGGGAATCTTCCTTGCCTGGATCTTGGCAAACAATAATCATTCCCACAAGTTTCTTCAACTCTTTGGTCTCATCACATTTGTCCATGAAAACAATTGGGTATTGGATTGAAGAAAAATTCCCAGGATAAAGAGCAGCTCCTCTGACATAACCATCGGTTCCAAGGCTTAAACTTGCGCCGAAGGATCGATCCATTGTACCGGCAGCCACAGTTAAAACCCAAGGGGTTCCATTATGTAGGGTCTCTAAATCTGGGCCTTCATTTCCTGCAGATGTAGAAACGAAAATGTTCTTCTCTATAGCAGCAAATGTGGCTATTGCTATGGGGTCTTCATACAATTCAAGCTCATCCAAGCCAAATGACAAGGAAAGAACATCAACACCGTCATTAATCGCTTGATCAATTGCAGCAATTACATCGGTCGTATATGAGCCTTCATCCCAAAGAGCTTTATACATGGCAACTCGAGCCCCTGGAGCCATTCCTCTAGCATTTCCCTGGGCATATCCAAAGTATGAAGCATCTCCCACATATGTTCCAGCCGCAGTTGATGATGTATGAGTCCCATGTCCTGCAGTGTCCCGTGGAGAATTCATTGAGATGGTGATACTAGGATTGTTGGCAATCAAACCTTTATTGAAAGACCTTGCACCGATGAGCTTTTTGTTGCAGACTGAAGAGTTGAATTGGGTACCACTCTCACATTTCCCTTTCCATCTAAATGGAACATCATTCATTCCATCATCATTAAAGCTCTCACTTTCCGGCCAAACCCCGGTATCAATCAGCCCAATAATAACATCTTTTCCGAAACCCGACGCCGGCCACAAACCGGCATCGGAACTCAAGCCAAGAAACTTGAAAGAATAAGTAGTATCGAGCTTCACAGTTTTGTCTCTAATAGAAGAAACATACCCCCGAGAGTTTTTCAAGGCCTCAAGCTGAGCCAGAGTGAGACTCGCACTGAAACCTTGAATAACATGGTTGTAACTATAGAGAAGTTCAGCGGTGGGGATGGTTGAATTGGTGTTAGCTCTCAAGTTAGCAGATAAAGATGAAAGTGTAGCCAAGTACCAGCTTTGGCGGCCGGCGAAAGCTTTGGGCATGGCAGAGTGGTCCATGTGAATGATATAGTTGTCGGCTTGTACCTGCTTTGTAAAGATGAATGATAGACTAAAATAAAGGCAAATAAACAGGAGATTGATATGATGAGCTGCCATGGTAGAGATTGGAATTTGGGAAGATGATGATGATGATGATGAATTTTGTAAAGTTTATATACGGAAATAGGATGCGTGGGAACTTGTGAATTGTCTGAAAGATATCCAAACAAGAAAATTTTGTAAAGGCCTTATCTATCAAAATCGATCTTGCTTGTGGTGGGGCAGAGCTAAGATTGAACAAGTTCTGTGTTATTTCTAATTTCATGGTCCTTACAACTTGCAAGTCAATGAAAAAGTGAAACAGGGAGAAATACGGGCCAATTAATTCAGATTTTAGAAGCAAAGTGTCTTCATAGTTGGTGGCAGTGGCAGTAATATGCAATCCAAGTACTTGAATAATTGGTACAATATGGGGTCGTTTTGGAGACCAAAACTTGCAAGAAAGCAACAGCAATTTGGCCCATATTTTTGGGAGTTTCTGAAACTTGAAAGATACTGAAGATTGAGAATGGCGTTAAAGAAAGGGGTTGTCGACAAAATGTAATCCTGGGGAATGGTCGGCATTTCCATGAGAAGTTTGGGAATGGTTGGCCTTAATTTTTCTTTTTATAATTCTCTCTTCTCCCTCCTTGTGTATTGGTAAAGCTTTGATGTTCATTAAAATCTTATACCTCAATGATATTTGTGACTGAGAGGAGTTGTTTAATCTCATTACAATTTCACAATCTTATTTTTTTTCATCTCTAATGTTGTCTTCTTTTTTTTACCTTATTTTACATGTGTTATAGCAAAATAGAGATCTCCCATCCCTTTCACTAGGTATGAGATTTTATGACCAACAAAATTTTATCAATAAACACGAGAGAAATTCATGAAAGATAAAATTTATGAATCGTCAATGTATCAAATATAATTCTTTTTTAAAATAATAAAATTTCTTTAATTATTTTACCGTTTTTAGTCAAAAGTAGGGTATCTATCATCGATAGACATACCAAAAAATGCTTAATGTCACACCTTGTTAGTTTTTTATAAGCATAACTTACAAATAAATAAATAAAAGCATTTTAACTATTTTACCCTTGAATAAGATATAAAGTATTTAAGATAAACTACACGTTGGTCACTCAACTTTCATAAATTTTTATTTTGAACACTAAAAAAAAATTACAAATTAAGCACTGCTGTTAACAACCGTTTTCAATTTTTAAAAAGCCAACGAGTAATCAAAAAGAAAACTTATTAAAGTCAGGTGACTAATATGAGTGTACAATAACATTAAATTAACAGGGTAACCAAAATGAAAACTTCTTAAACTTGGGTAACTAAAATGAAAGTAGTTATTAATCGCAGTACCCAATTTGCAAATTTTTATTTCTAGTGCCCAAAATGAAAACTCAAGTATTCAATACACGAAATGTTAACTGTTCTCTATGTAAACCGTCTTAAAATCAAGGACAATATTTTGAGCAAGTGCAACTTCACATAATCAAACCAGGCGCAAGCTACATACATATTACGAATAATAAGCTCTCTTTTTTTCTAAAGGAAAAAAGTGCAAAGTGGTCACAACTTGGTCACAGTTTCATTGCAACATTAATTCTATGTACCTATACACCCTGTATTGCATGGATGTGAGCCATATTTTCTAAATCCGCCTTAAATTGCAATTATTAAAGCCTGATTACCACTAAAATTATAAGATATTTGCATCATTGCATGCATCTTACTGTTAGTAGATTTTGAAGTTGTAATGCTTACTCTGTCAAAAAAGTTGATCTACTCCACTTTGTAACTCACAGTTCAAACAGCTTTCCATTGCTGGAATGTTAGGATTTAAGCCTCAATTATTACAAGAACTTGGTCATAAACAAAATAATAGAAAAGAAGAGAAAATTTACGTTAAGCAAACACAATACGATGGATTGAGACACACACGTCATATTCAAGTAACATTATAGCACATCTAACTATTATGAAGGAAAGCTCCAATGTTTCCACCTCCCTTTTTAGTTGTCAAGGTTTGCTCCCGTCGCAAGCAAAGCCCCCACACCCTTTAAAACCCGGATGGTCATGCAATACAGATACATGTGAGTTGTAGGACCCCCAATGTTACAATTCATCACCCTCTGACCTCCCAATATGTTAGCAACTGACATTTGTATACTCCGATATTTTTACTACGACCTTCGATTCTAATAATTCAAGCATCCCAGCTTCAATACTAGATAATATGACATATAATTATCATTGTCAAAGCTCGAGGAACATGAGACGGGTTTTGTTTATCTAACAACTAATGAACCAAATTATAGACCTGAAAGAAGCAACATGGCAGCATGGCCAAGAACATGATTAATCATATTACCAGCTGAAACTATATAGCAAGAAACGGTAATTCATGCATCGATTATATACCAATTGAAGATACTGAGCTTTGAAAAATAAAAACAAAAAAATATTGCATTTAAAGATGACATGTATAGTATATACACAGAGGTGGAAGTGGTGTTTAACTATGCTGGCTCTCCATGGAAACAAATAGCTAAAGACGATGTGTGAATTCACCTTAACCCGAGTTTGAATGGCTATTTATTGCTCTTAGGATTCTTGTTTTCTCCATAATGATCTATTAGTTTGGGCACCACTTTCATACCCACTACTATCACCGGATTCGTTTACACGTTTGTCAGTCAATCTATTCTTTACATCATCTCGTAGTGAGCGCATGTTCTCCCGTCCATCTTTGCGTTCCTGAAATTTAAATGTAGAAAGAAAAGTGACATGTGGCAGAATAACGTCGACAAGTTTAGGCACAATTAATATGTTCGATAAATTTTGACTTTGCAAAAGCATTTTTCTTAAACACATCTGGACCAAAATATCATCCAATGGATTCCAGCGGAACATGAATGTTCCTACTTCCTAGTAAAAAAATGTTTCATTTAGCAGTTAAACTTGAGCATCACTGGAAATTGCTAATCTTCTCTTGATTTTCTCATCAATAATGAAACTAATAAAGATGTTGCATTATACATGATGAAACATGCACTCTTGTCAACCCAAGCAATTTTAACATGCGAAACACATTGCTTAACAAAAGAAACACATGGAACAAAATATTGTACAAAATAATCTACCAGAAACAAGATAAAATTCAGAACTAATGTTACGTCAACTTACATCTCTAAACGGGAACTCATCGGCTTCTAGCATATGAATTACATGCCCCATTTTAGGCCTTTTCTGAGCATTTGGGTCCACGCAGCGTAAAGCAACTAAAAGGGCTCGCTTCAGTGCTCTGGAAGAAGGCTTCTCTGGTAACCTTGGATCCAAAACACCCTCTGCATTCCTGTTGCTAACCATGGATTTAATCCACTCGACCAGATTTACCTGAAAGTTGGAACAAATTGCATACATATTACAAGAATAAAAGACCAAGAAAGCCATCAAGCTTTGAATCATAGGATAATATTATCAATTGACTAAATTAAGGCCTACAAACCTCTCCTTGAGGCCGGCTGTAATCCACCGGAGTTCTTCCTGAAATTATTTCCATAAGAAGAATGCCAAAGCTGTATACATCACTTCTCTCGTTTAGCATGCCTGTGCTAGCATATTCAGGAGCCACATATCTACAAAACAGAGGCAATACTAGCATATCAGATGACCATATGAAAACATTAGATAACCATGAAGATGTTCATTAACAGAAGTTCGACCAACCCGAATGTTCCCATCACACGAGTGGTCACATAACTCCTCCCAGACCCCAAGAGCTTGGCAAGGCCAAAGTCAGATACTTTTGGATTCCACTGCTTATCAAGCAAAATGTTGCTTGACTTGATATCACGATGAACAACCTTAGGTTCAAGTCCCTCATGCAGATATGCCAACCTAAATTTCAGTTTTTGCAAACAACAACATTCTCAACAAACATAGGGAAGAACACCAAGGACAATTCAAGTTCGGTTACCATTTTCTGTTAACCGAAAATTTACCCTTTCGCAGTTCCAAGCACTATATTCATACGGATCTCCCATGTCAAAGGGCTGCAAGGTCCCACATCTCCATGAAGCCATTGTTCTAAATTCCCATTGTCAACATACTCATAAACAAGCATCCTATGACCACCAAATTAAGTATGATAGCAAATCCTAGCATGATGCTGAAGTTTCACAATTGTAAAAGTTGCAAGTTTTAACATAAAATTCAAACTTCCAATGCTGCAAATTAAGATCAAAATGCAACAAAAAACAGAGAGTACGTATGTACCTATGAGCTCCTTCAGCACAATAACCAAGTAGTCTCACCAAATTCTTATGCCGTACGCGCCCAATTGCTTCCACTTCAACCTTAAACTCCTTTTCAGCTTGACCTCTAAAAGAAAATACAAGAAGAAAAACGAAAACAAAAGTCAAGTTTCCCCCAACACAGAACTCCATGCTTCAAGGGCTATTCTCATTTCTCAAAAAGTTACACTAATACAACAAATGCATTAAATAGCTTAAATTTAACCCCAAAAAAGGGTAGCCTTTTTACCTATTATTTAGCAGATTCTTGACAGCAACTTTGCTATTGTCTTCCAAAACTCCACGGTAAACAATTCCATAACCCCCTTCACCAATCACATTATCCGCCGCAAAATCATTTGTAGACTCCTCAAGCTCCCTCAATGTATACCAATGTCCCCACCCCAAGTGGGAAACTTCCGGAACCGCCCTAACTGTCATCCCTTGATCACTACACCGTGCCTCACCTGACCCGTGACTCGACCCGGATCCACGCTCTGGAGACGCTACCTTATGATCCTTCCCTATCTCAATGTGAATGCCGTTGCACCTAGAAACAGCGCCGCTGCCTTCTTCCGGATGAAGAATCAATACAGGGTCGGATTCCGGAAGTAGGACAGGGTTAGAATGATGGGACGGTTCGACGCGGATTTCTTGAAACTCCTTAGAAGCGATGGGGATACTGGAGTTAAGAATAGGCTTAACAACGTTGTTGCTGCTGCAGGTTGCTTTGTTTTGGCGTTTACAAGTGATCCAAAGGGAAACAAGAAAGAGAACGATAACTATAGCAGCTCCAACGCAGAGTCCAAGAACAACCCATAATTGCAAACTGAAAATAGAGGTGCGTTTCGACAGCTGATCGTTTAAGAATGAATAACCAGACATTATCACGAGTTACTTAGTTTCCTAAAAGAAGAGTCAAATTCAAGGTATCTTTTTTTTGCTCAAGAAATGAAGTGAGAGGAGGAAATGTTGAGGGAAAGATGATTTAAACGTGGCCATGGAAGAGGGAGCAAAGAGTGAAAACAGTGGAAGCAGACTGCAGAAGACAAAGAGAAGGCTGCAGCTGGCCTGATGTAGACGTAGCAATTTTGTCACGACAGCATTGGAAGACATAAATAAGATACTAAAAAAATCATTTAAAACTAAACATAAAAACAATATATTAATGATTTATTTAAATATAATTACAATACATAAAAAAGGATAAATATCGATTTTATACATTAACTTTGTTTTCATATGTAATTTGATACATGAACTTTGATTTAGTGTAATTATATACATAAAACTTGTATTACGATTTATAGGTATAAACATGAAGGCTTTTTTATCTCAATAATGTGAAAAAATAATTAATTACCAAAATAGGCACACAAAAAATTATTTATGGAAATAAGCATATGTTACAGTGCCTCGTCGGTGCCGCCTGACACACTGACGACACCACCCATTTTTCTCCCCAATCATTCTATCATCATTACCAGTATGTATTTTTTAAAGATACCTGAAAAATACAGGTATACCAATTTTAAAAAAAAAGAAAAATATATATTTTCTAATGGTGTTGTCGCCGTGCCAAGCGGCACCGCTATTTACCTGGTGGTCAAAGGAAAAAAAAGTTGAAATCTAGAAAAAAAAAAGAAGCAAAAATGAAAAAAAGAAAGGGCATGGGAGCCCATGATCGTCCGGGCGGCATCGGCCTAACGACCTGCTGTGGACGTGGCTCCCATGCCCTTTCTTTTCAATTTCAACTTTCTTTATTCTGTTTTTTTTCAGATTTTAGCTTTTTTTTTCCTTTGTTTTTCCTTTGATTACTAGGTAAGTAGCAGTGTCGCTTGACACGGCGGCTACACTTTTATTTTTTTTTCTTTTTTTGAATTTGGTATACACGTATTTTCTGGGTATTTTTAAAAAATACATATTGGTGTCGCTGGACACAATAACGACACAAAAAAATTGTTTTTTTAAGTAATGATGACAGAAGATTGGAGGGAAATGGGTGGTGTCGCCGGTGTGTTAGGCGGCACCGACAGGACACTGTAGCGGATGCCTATTTCCGTAAATAATTTCTGGTGTGCCTATTTTGGTAATTAACTTTTTCCAAATTATTGGGGTAAAAAAGCCAGACATGAAACTTTGAGTTTGAGTCAATATTTGTACGCATTTAAAAAAAACAAATACATATATTTATTTTCATATTTGATTAATATAATAGTTTGTTATGCAATATATTAACGTAAAAAAGTGCTAATTTGATCATATTATTAGTAATTTCTAAAAATTTAATCAAATTAAAATTTAATATATAAAATCGCACAAAATCAAAATTCATATATAACATTGCACATCAAATTAAAATTCATGTATAGTTTAATATTTCTCCCTACATAAAAATATATACAACTTCGAAGATTATAGGATATAGTATTATTCTTAAAGTTATAATAAGGAAGAGATTTTTAGAATATTTTGTTTTTGTATAATTTTTCATATATTTGTAATTTATGCTATATAAATTTAATAGTTTTTGCTTTTTTTGGATAAATTACAAAATAGTCATTTATGTTTGGTTAATATTATGTTTTTGTTATTGAACTTTAACTTATTACAATTTAGTCACTAACATTATCATTTTATAACATTTTAGTCATTGTACCTGTCATGAGCCGTGGATCAAAGCCCGTGACTAATTCACAAAGAGTGTCCCATGAAGGTCAATTTGGTTAAATGAGGATCATTCGATCCACTTGAACTGTCCCAATTTGTGGAACATATGGAGAAGTCCATCTATTTGAAGCATTGGTGAGCGAGTGAAGCACTTAAGGAAAATTAAAGCTACATTAGTGAATATGGAAAGTAATATTGCAATATATGTAATATGATAAGATTTGGTTTTGTAATTTTAGGGGATTATGTAAATCTCTTAAGAATATCAATTGTAGATAAATTTTAATCTCGATCATCGATGTAAAGTAAGTTGTATCGTTGGATCTGGGGGAGCTCAATTATAAATAGAGGCATTCCCTCTTATTTGTATTCATCCCATACTTGAGTTATAACAGCCCGTTTTTAATGGTGTCGAAAATAGTAGTTTCGGAACCACAATTTCAACAAGCGAGCTAGTAAATATTATTTATTTAATATTTGTGAGTATTTCATAGAGTTGTATTTAAACATGGTTAATAAATTTTAATGTTTAGACAATTAATTTAGTAAAAAGGACTAAATTGTAAAATATGCAAAAGTTAGTTTCTATTAAGTAAATGTGTTAAATAGCAATGGAAGGTAAATTAATGGACCAAGTGTGTAAATAAACTATATAATTAGATAGTGGACAATTATGGACAAGGTTTTGTTGAATTTAAGTATATTTAATAAGGGTAAAATGGTAAAAAGGTAATTATTATGAGAAAAACAATTAGGAAAAGAGCTATCATCTTCTTCCTTTATTTTTCCCATAGTTGAATCCTCCATTAGAGAATTTAGAAAGCTTCGGTCAACATTTGTTCATGCATGGTAAGTGATTTTGATTCCATTTTTAATGATTTTTATGTTTTTGAAGTTATTTTAGTTTAATCTAGCTAACACGGGGGTTAAATTATAAAATTATTAAAATTTTAGGGACTATCATGAATGATGTAGGTGTGTTTGTGAACTTATTTGATAAATTCATGAATTTGATAGCTAATTATAGTTATTTTGTTAAGTGATTTTTAGTAATTTTAATGTTTAAGGATTTATTTTTTAAAATAGTAAAACTCTATGGAAATATTGTGAAATGGTGATAAATATGGGTTGATTAGAAACCCTAGGAAATTTAGCTAGCATGAATGATGGTTAAATGTGGTTAATTTGTAAGTTTCGGGTGTAGAGACTAAATTGCATAAAAGGTAAAATATTGGGGTAATTTTGTAAATTGATAATAAAAGGACTTATAAGTATAAGGACTCAAATCGCAAAAAAGTCAAAGTAGCAGAGTAGTCGTCAGTTTGTGTTAGTAATCGTTTTTGTATAGGTAAGTTTTTATATTGATTAAATTTTTTTTAATTGTTATTTTGGTTAAATTGTCGATTAATGTTGTGCTTTATATAATTCTAGTTGATTGTTAAATGTTAACTAGTGACTTGGATTAAATTATAATGTTAATTAATTTGATGATTGTGTTTGAAAATGTGAATTTCATAGATGTATATTTGACAAGGTATAATAGATTGAATATAAAGGATTTGGATATGTAATGTGTCCCGTTTGAAACTTGTGAATGCTTAGGATACAAATGACATATCATTAAGGGTTATATAGTTTCGGGTGCTAGTCTTGGATGACCTACCGATGGCTGAGGTCCTGCATTTGTTGCGGATTCTCCACAGCTCGTGTAAGCAGCATTGTATAGCTTTACATCCCAACCCACAGCTCGTGTGAGCATATTACAGATATGGTTACAGTTACAGATACAGACACACTTTGTGTGAGCATGGTTCACATGTATCCGACATTGTTTCATTTTGTTCAACGATAATAAAAGCTTAAACGAGTGAACTTAATTATATGAAATGTTATGAGATCATGATAGATGAAATGGAAAATTTGGCATAAATGCTTTGGTTAGAATAAGTAATTCAAATTGGAAATGTGATTAATGAAATGTATATTTGAGTTGTTACTAATACATGTTTTATAAAATGATAAGATTATATGTTACATTGTTGAGCTCACTAACTTGTGGGACTTGTGATGTGTATAGGATTTTAATGAGTTCATGAGCATATTAATGGAATTATGCATGAATTAGATAAATTGAGTCTATATGGTAAGTTTACGTTTAAGATTTATACGAGCTCATTAAGCATTAATTGCTTACGTTAGTTGTTTTTCTTTTCTTGTAGATTGATGCAGTCGTTGAAAGCACTAAAAATATCTTATCCCTAATAAATAATATGAGAAAGAATAGTAAAATGGAAGTAGGGTCAAATCTTCAGGGACTGGATTTGCATAATGTCTTGTTCCGTGAAATCCCAGACAGAGTCTTGCCCAAGAAAACCTGCGTTCCTAGAAAAAAATAAAAAAATAACAGAATTAAAGGTTTGGATCTAGAAACGAAAAATAAAATAAAAACAGAATTAAGAATATTGAATCGAAGATTCGAGAAATTAAAAATAGAGTTGAGAGAAAGGAAATTCTTATGGGAGGTTACAGGTCCAGTTGTCTCGTTCTGCCTTGGGTTCAATCCTCAGCTTTTAGATGATCCTTCCCAAACCGAATAAGCTAGTTATAGTGGAAGAGAATGCCTACGATCACCAGCTCCAAGGATTTAGACTTACGATTTAGTGGAACCTGACTCTAGACAACAATCGCTTCTGTGGGATCGTCTTATGCTAGATCAACACTTTTCAATGGCGAATCCCACGTCATTTTGTCTCTTGGGCTCATTAACCTCTAACGTAGTAAGCTAACGAACCGACTGTGCAACCTTCCGAAAACATACAAAGCGGCCGCCTTTGCATACGTTGAAAAGCTTACTTCTTAAGGGACATGGACGGAAGCGTCAGCCCTGTAGTGCGAAGAAATAATGAATACTCGACGAGGAGGCTAAGTACGGACTCTAAGCCTCAAGAACCCTTTTTGGGGAATATCGACAACCTTCAGCTAGATGAGTTTAGTGGCTCATGGTTGTGGTGGAAAAGAAAATAAATAAAATAAAAATGGAGAATTTATTGAAAGGAAATATGAGAAGAACAAAAGCCTAGACTTTTGAGGAGAGAGTGTTTATAGAAAAAGATGGATGCCTTTTGAGTCACTTCACTCCCTATTTATAGTGCTAGGAGAGATAGTCTAATCCTACTTAAACTCCCAAAAGATAAATACATTTAATTGAAGATAAATAAAGATAAATAAAATAAAATCCTAAAATTAAATCATCCTTAATAATTATCTTAATATTAATTATCCTAATTAAAATAGAGTCTGATAGAATAAAATCTCTTCTTTTTGCATTTCAACCCTTATTTCCTCCATGCTTGCACTTTTGGCACCAACTTTTTGTTGTGTCGCACATTGGCCTATTTTATCTCTAAATTCACGTTTTTGGCCTTTAATTTTGCTTTTGCCTCAAATTTAGTCCCTATGAGATAAAAGATCATAAATAGCTCAAATTAGCAGGATCATACTCAGAATAAATACATAATT